>NW_005871300.1:1752019-1815232 GCF_000147115.1 Myotis lucifugus
CAGGCAGGCAGATGAGTGGTTAGGAGCCAGTGGTCCCAGATTGTGAGATCGGGCCTAAACTGGAAATTGGACATCTCCTGAGGGGTCCCAGATTGGAGAGGGTGCATGCCGGGCTGAGGGACTCCCCCATGTATGAATTTTGTGCACCGGGCCTCTAGTCTATATATATATAAATGCCTAAGTGACCGTTATGACCAGTCCACCAGAAAGACCGGAACAGCTAGTTGACGCTCACTGACCACCAAGGAACAGATGCTCAATGCAGGAGCTGCCCCCTGGTGGTCAGTGCGCTCCCACAACCAACCTCCCACAGCCCCTCCTCCTGGCCGGCTTGCACCCATCAGCCCCTGGTGCTAAACCATTTATAGAGACTTGCTTCTGGGTCAGGTTTCTTATGTAGCAGACCAGCTCCCTCTCTGTGATCTATTGAAAGTCAGCCCTCAACACAAGGGTTTGCCTCATTCCTGTCCTCTCCCTTTCCCAGGGGCCACTCTTTCACCACGGTGGTGGTGTGGCTGCAAGGGAAGGAGGTGGGGGGGAGGCGGGGAACCACCCAGTGGTAGGGCGCTGACAGCGGTGTCGGTGTACATTCCTTCCATGCCCAGCCTGGCAACAATTGCCTCCTGTTTCAACCCCACTGGGGCCTTATGGCCCAGGCTGGGATGGGAAACCAGGGGTAGGTGTCAGCGGACACAGCCCCTTTCCCAGGGGAGCCAAGGGCCAGCTCCCTCCTCAGGGCTTATGGTCAACCTCCTGTGATTCCGCCCCCCAGCCGGCCAACCTCCTGCAGTCCTTCCTCCCACCTCCCTATACATGAATTCGTGCACCGGGCCTCTAGTTCAATATAAAATTGAAGTATAGATGCTCCTTGACTTACCATGGTTATTATGCCCCAATAAATTCATCATAAGTTGAAAATAATGTAAGTCAAAAATACACTTAATACACCTAACCTAATGAACATGATACTTTAGAATAGCCTACCTTTAATGTGTTCAGAATACTTACATTAGCCCACAGTTGGGCAATCGTCTTCAGTTTCATCTTAATTGTAACTACCTGCATGTTTGCCTCATCAGAAGCAGGAGACACAGATGGGCATTTTTGCAGACATGATGGGATGCAAAAACACAAAACGCAATATCCAAAAATCACTGGCAGCTAGTACACTGAGTATAAGCTATTTACCCTCGTATCATGGCTGACTGGGAGCTGCAGCTCACTGCCACTACCCATTATCACCAGATAATATGGAACCATATATTGCTAGCCCAGAAAAAAAATCAAAGTCAAAGTTCAAAGTACAGTTTCTACTGAATAGCTTCCACACCATTGTAAAATCAAAAATTATAAGTTGTATCATGGTAAGCTCAGGACCTTCTACAGTTATCAACTTATTTGTTTTAGAAAGCAGGGGGTGAAAATAAATTAGAGATTGGTTATTATGGGCCAAAAATAAGGACAAAACTTAAGTAGGTATTCTACTTCAGAAATTATATATATATACTATCTAATAAAAGGGTGATATGCAAATTAACCATCACTCCATCACAAAGATGGCGGCTCCCAGTCCCCTCAGGCCTCCCGGAGTCCCCAGTTCTTTCAGCCTGAACTGATTACTATGGCAAGTGGACCGAGAAGGTTTTCAGCAAGTGTGAGAAGCAAGTGTGAGAAGCAAATGTGAGAAGCAAGCCTTGGCGGATGGAGGGGGCGGGGGAGGCCCTCGGAATTCAGTTCTGAAACCACAGGGACCCACCCACTCTAGTGTGGGCTGGGGAGGAAGCGCTGCTGCCGCCCACCCAGTGCCAGGTCCCTGGTTAAGGAAGCGGGTCCAAGTTGCAGCCAGGAGGCCTGGTGGGGCTGTCTCACCCCAGACCATGTGGCTGAGCTCTGGCGGGGGCAGCAAGTGCCTCCGGGATCACTGTCTGCCCCCGGGTCGCCTGCGGACACCGGTGGAGCGGGCGAGGGTTGAACATTTTAATAAAAATGGGACTACTGCACCCCACCCCACCACACCCTGATCCCCAGAACGGAGAGGGCAGTGGGATGGGGGTGCAGCCTCGGACCCCATTAGGAGGCACCGGGACTTGGGAGGGGCTGAGAGCAACCTGCAGGCACACTCCGAGGAAGAGCTTCTGAACTGCCAGGACGCCGAGGGCCGGCTGCTGGAGGCACGCAAAGGTGCAGACAAGGCGGCTCTCGCTGGCACTTAGCTAGAAAAGCGCATGGATAGCCTGATGGATGGAATCGCCTTTCTGAAGAAGGTGCATGAAAAGGAGATCACCCAGCTGCAGACGCAGATCCAGTACGCTCAGATCTCTGTGGAGATGGACCTGTTTTCCAAGCCCGACCTCTTTGAGCCGCTCAAGGACATCTGGCCCAGTATGAAAAGCTGGCTGCCAAGAACATGCAGAATGCAGAAGAATGGTTCAAGAGCCGCTTCACCATGCTGACCGAGAGCGCTGCCAGGGACACCAAAGAGGTGCGCACTGCCAAGGACAAGGTGTCTGAGAGCCGCCGCCTGCTCAAGGCCAAGACCCTGGAGATGGAAGCATGCCGGGGCATGAACGAAGCGCTGGAAAAGCAGCTGCAAGAGCTGGAGGATAAGCAGAACGCCGACATTAGTGCTATGCAGGACACAATCAACAAATTAGAAAATGAGTTGCGAACCGCTGAGAGTGAATTGGCACGATATTTAAAAGAATACCAGGACCTCCGCAATGTGAAGATGGCTTTGGACATTGACATTGCAGCTTACAGAAACTCTTGGAAGGTGAGGAGCCCGGCTCAGTTTAACCAGCGTGGAAAGCATAGCCAGCAGCTACTCCCAGAGTTCCCAGGTCTTTGGCCCATCTGCCTACGGTGGTTTACAGACCAGCTCCTACTTGATGTCTGCTCGCTCCTTCCCTTCTTAATACACCAGCCACGTCCAGGAGGAGCAGATCGAGGTGGAGGAGACCATTGAGGCTGCAAAAGCCGAGGAAGCTAAGGATGAACCCCCCTCTGAAGGAGAAGCTGAAGAGGAGAAGAAGGAGAAGGAAGAGGCTGAGGAAGAGGAAGGAAAGGAAGAGGAAGAAGGTGCCAAGGAAGAATTTGAGGACGCAAAGGAGGAAGAAGGAGGTGAAGGTGAAGGAGAAGATGCCCAGGAAGCTGAGGACGAGAAGAAAGAGGAAGGTGCTGGGGAGGAGCAAGCAACCAAGGAGAAAGACTGAGCCCCCCCTCCCCCCCTTTCCTTAATTATTTCAGGAATAATCCTCCCGAAACCAGGTCAACCCCATCACCCACCAAGCAGTTGAGTTCCCGATACTATATGAATTAAGAAGTCAATATATGTAACATTCTGAGGTGACTCAGGTTGGACATTAAATGTTGTGCTATGACTTTTCTCCTTATGCAGAGTATCTGTTTGCTTGCAGAGTGGCTTCCTGGCTTCCTGCCAGCCTGTGCATGGTCCACGCTTATGAGTTCAGGATCTATGGCAATGTGAATAATTCAGATGTTTACAATAAAAACACATGAATACATGAATTCACTAATGTTAATGTTAAACTTCATGGAAAAATAGTCCTTTGAATCTTTGGTGGTTAGAAATTAAAGACCTCAAATCATGTGCAATAAACAGTAAAGTTACACTGAATGACAAAAAAAAGTGCATCAGGGGTCAGGAAACATTCAAAGAACTGGGGAACCATTCCCAAATCAGGAAGGGAAGTCACACGGTGTATATTATTGCTACGAATACAGTATTTCCTACTACTTACAACATATACAAGGTAATGTATTAGATGCCTTCTTATCGCATGAAGTACGTATTATCATAGACTTAAAACTGATACAGTTTCTGGAGAGTTTGGATTAAGCCATAAATTTTGAGATGAAGCAACTTAAACTTTTTATAAAATAAAATAACATAATGATTTTTGAAAATTTTATTAGATATAGGGTTGTGGGTGTTTTTTGTTTGTTTGTTTGTTTGTTTTCCGATGTTAACATTTTCAGAGAAAATGTTTAGAAGCAAAATAGCCCATTTTTATTATGCTCAGTTGATTTCCAGACTGTTGAAAACATTAATATCAACTGACATTCATAAGAATTCAGTCATGAATAATTTGTTCAGAAAGCTGAAATAGGATATGAGCTAAAATTTTATCACATAGGTTATTTAGTTTTGCACATTATAAAGAGGTTGCTAATTCTTTAAAAGATCCCTTTCCCCTTTTTCTGGGAAACAAAATTTCTAACCTTATTTGTTACTGGTATGACCTTGAAATTGAGTTCTAACCAATGAAATAGAAGAGGAAGGGAAGTTTGCTGCTTGCAGACCAGGTCTCTGTAAACTTCCTCCTGCTATGCTCCTCCAAGCTCTTTTCCAAGATGGAAACCCACTGAATTAACTTGTGAGTCATGTGCTGAAGATGGCCTAGGTTGCAGCCAACTGTTTTTATGTTCTGTAAACTGAAAAAAAAAAATTAAGCCTTAAAAAGTAAAAAAAAAGTTCTTTGTCTTCAAGCCTTTACAATTTTAGGAATCTGTCTATTAACGCAGCCTAACCTACACTAATACAAAGAAGTAAAGGAATTTAAGTTAATATTTGGTAAACACACCTAAATTAAACCTCAGTATTAGAGGAAAAAATGAGTAAGGAAGAGTTAAAGTATATTTACAAAAATTAAGAAAAAAACTATACAGTTTTCCTATCCTGAATCACATGGTCTATATATGCAAGAATGGCTAATATATTAAAGGATTTTACACAGACATTTCCTAGATCCAAATTCTCTTTTGCTGAATTGTTTGGACAATTTCACAATGATGGGATACCGTACCATTGTGTGAAATCAGTCTACTTGATTATAACTACTTCATTGAATCTCAGAGGATCATATAGCACTGGCCTGATGTGAATATTTGCTAAAGCTGAATCGCTGCATAGAGCTCTCAAAGGTCTGGCCATGCTTTTCAAATATCCCTTGAGTAAAGGGTATTTTTATTTTTGTGTCATTCAAAGCAGATCCATCTCTTCCCTCAGCCTCTGTGGCAGTTAATAATTCATCCTGGTCCCCTTCGGTAGGAATGATGGGTTCCATGCCACGCTTCTTCAGAATTTCAGAAATAACCTTTCTAGGGAACCTCATCACAGTTCTTGTGATGAGGCTTATCTACTGAATAGGTAACATGTGATTTTTAAAGAACAAAACCAGCTTTAGCTTTTCAAAGAATGATGGTTAATCTAACTTTAAAATAAAGCTTCATCTTGCCTGGGCTGTGTAGCTCAGTGATTGAGTGTTGATCTATGAACAGGAGGTCTTGGTTTGTTTCCTGCTCAGGGCACCTGCCTGGGTTGCAGGCTCTATCCCAATAGGGGGCATGCAGGAGGCAGCCTATTAATGATTCTCTCTCTTCATTGAAGTTTCTATCTCTCTCTCCATCTCCCTTCCTCTCTGGAATCAACAAAAATATATTTAAAAATATGCAGCTTTATATTACCTTAACTAACCATCTTTCCTTACCTAGTTTATATTAGTAAAAATATAGCTCACACTTGTATTCCCCGAATCCCTGCTGGTATATGATGTCTAAGTTTTCTAGCTCCTTTGAAGTGTAGTTTTCTAGCTCCTTTCCTCCATTATCAAGCCTTTCATTCCTATCTATGTTATACTGTGAATGAACCCTCTTTCATAGACTTAATGGATAGGAGAAGTGGCCCAAGAAGATTGCTCTTGACATTTGGGAAAAAGGGCTCTGTATTTTTTATTCCAGCAAATGAGGTGTTATAGTTGTGTAGGGTAGGACATGTCACTTCTGCAGGCTCAGAAGTTTCAAAGGAGGCTGGATAGTCAAACTATTTGGGAACATCCACCTAGATAATTCCATCTCACAGATCAAAATATCATTCCCCCAACCAGACCCCTGACTTTACAATGACAGACCTGTTTTGGCTGGACATTTAGCTTTCTGTAACGTTAAGCCACTCAGTCATTATTATGTCTTTGTGCTGGCCCTCGGATTTCTTTGCCTTCTAGCTGCAGAAGAGGATTTTTATTTTAAGTAATTGAGAATGACAGTAGACTTACTCCAAAATATTTAATGATTAAAAATTATAACACTAAGTTTGTATTCTGAGAGTTAAAAACAAAATCTCCATATAAATTTAGATGATTAGAAAAATAAATTAAAGAACTGTGAAAAGGTTATGACTAAAGAGTTTGGGAAATTCCAAAACTGCAATAATAATAGCATGAGTATAATCAATGAAACAAAAATAGATGTGATTTAATTTGCAAAGCAGAAACCTAATTTATCAACTTTTATATTGTTTAGAGAAAAAGCATGTAAAAAATAAAACCATTGGAAAAGTGAAAATAGTTGCAGATGCCATCTAAGAACACTCCACAGGCTAATGTTCTTCCATCCACCTGGCAAGTGTGCCTACTAGTAAAATATGAATCATATATCGATGATACTTGCTTTGTGTATTATGCTGGCTCATCATACAGCTCCCCTATCGGTAGAATATGTACTAGCTTGTCAATGTAAGAAATTCGTTTTCAACAGTAATTTTCATTTTATAGAAGAATTTACTGATATATTGATTGGTATGTATCAAGTTTTGAAGAGGATCTCAAAGACCCATTGTTTCAACTGGAAAAATTCAGTTTCTAAGACTGAAGATCTAATGGACAATTGTTTTACTAATATGTATCACGGGGACAACTGTATTATAGAAATTCTTAAAGGGAGTTAGAGTTTACATTATCACACACCTCTTCATAACTTCCTCTAAGCACAGTTTTTGTTGTAATTAAACAAGACAAATAGTAAATTACTAGAAAGAACATAAGTCCAGAACCTAGACTTTTGCATATAAATATGAAAAGAATACTGATAATGAAAGTGGAAGAAGTAAATTAATTTTGACTGTCTAAGTTGTGACAGGGTAGTTATAGCCATGATTTCATCAACCCTTTAAAACTACCCTAGAAGATTTGGTAGATTTTGCTAAGTCCATTTTATAGAAAATAAAACTGTGATACAAAAACTGTAGGAATTTTGCCAAATCACCCAAAATAAGTGGTAGATGTATAGTTAATCCCTTTGTGTCTGGTTACAAAACCCATGCCAGTTCCACTGCACCCAAGTCTTCTCATAGAATGAATTGCTAAGGTTAATATATTAATGGCAACTTATTCCTAAAACTGGAACAATCACAAATAGCAGTCTTAAAAAGTCAAATTACAGCCTTGTATCCTTTATGATACAGGTTCAATATTTACTCACTTGTTTTATGAGAGAAGGGTTTCAAAGTTTTACCCTTTATAAAAAATATTTAATCATGTGAACAACTTCTCTTCCTGATACAAGAGCCTGCTGGCCTTCAGAATAGAACTACACTATTGGCTGTCCTGCTTCTCAGGCTGCCAACTCAGAAGCAAACTAAACCACCCACCCTCCATGTTTGTAATAATAATTATTAATAGTAAATAACGCAATCTTTAAATATAAATTAATGATATAAACTTGTACTTATTAATTACTTATTAATAATAATGATGATTATTATAAAGATAATTACTATAAGGAATTGACTCACATGATTATGGAGTCTAGCAAGTCCAAACATCTACAGGGTGGGCTGGAAAGCTGGAGACTCAGAAGAGCACCCACTCACACACACCTTCTATTAGTTTTCTAGAGAACCCTGACTAATAAACATAATATTAAAATTGTCTGTTATCAAATTTTTTATTATATTCACTTTTTTATGAATAAAATTTTTCTCAATTTTCAAATAAAAATATTCTCATTGGAGCTTTCATTAGACTGTAATGAAAAATAAAATTAATTTTAACCTCTTTATAGACTCCAAAATATTAATTTTATATTATGCTCTATCCTTTCATTTAATGAGTTATGTTAATTCCTACAGAAGGCATTATAGTTTTCACAGTTTTTATAATTAAATAAATTTTTAATTATAAATGTATTTATAATTAAATATATTCCTAAGTATTTTATTTGCTGTTACTAGGAATATTTTTTCTCATCTCTTCTTTTACTTTAAACTAGAGGCCCAGTGCATGAAAATTTGCGCACTGGAGGGGTTCCCTCAGCCCAGCCTGCGCCCTCTCACAGTCTGGGAGCCCTCAGGGGATGTCCTACTGATGGCTTAGCCACAGTCTGGCCTCCCTCTGCGGGAGGCTACCGGGCCGATCAGGGGAAGGCGCTGCCCCATCACCCCGCTGCTGCTGTCTCCTCGGCCCTCGCAGCTGCTGCGGCTTTGTCCGGAAGGACATCCAGAAGACGTCCCGTCTATCTGGTCTAATTAGCACATTACCCTTTTATTAGTATAGATAAGGAAAATTTGGAGATATAGCTGTTTCCCTTCCTTTCAACTTATCTTTCCCTAGAGATGCACACTATTCCTAAATTGAGATGAATCATTTTCATTTAGCACTTACCATCTATTTCTAAGGTCATTATTTGAATCATATAAAATGCTATTATTGTTGGTCAGAAAGATCAAACATTAGTAATTTTATGTCTCAATCTTACTAGGTGTATTATATTATTTTGAGATTTAACAATACATAAAACAAATATAATATTGTATGCCACTATAACTGAATAATAACAAATAAATAAATTAAATATATATAAAGGCTTTCAAAAATAACTTGTCCTTTGAAAATTACCTTCTGAAAACCCCAATATTGTTTTCATGATACTTAGCTGTGAAAATTTATTTCATTCAATTGAACATCTCTGCTGCAGTCCTCATATAAATAGCCAATGTTTATTCATGCATTTCCTTAATGAGGTACTGTTAGATTGTTTGCCATCATTGAACTCTACAATAATGATGTAATACGTGTAAATCTTTATGTTCTCTGAAAGACTCCAGGAGAGAATTTCCCTGTGGAAGAGCCCTTTGGAATGGGTTGCCAGATTATGGTACCCACTTGTCAATACCACCTGGTATTTTTAAATTGAGCTCTAAAGAAACCGTACTAATTACTGTCACAGTAATATGTAAAGAGTCCATTTTCTCTCAAGCCAATACTGGCATAATCAGATATTAATTTGTACAGGCTAACAGGTATAAAATTGCAATTACTTGTTTTTGTTTTGTTTTATAGTTCCCTAATTGCACTAATGTTGGACAACTTTTCCTATGTTTATTGGCCACCTGGCATCAATTTTCTTTAAATTATCTATGTATGCCATTTGTTTCTATTTCTATTTGCTTCTTTTTTTCTTATTGTTATCTATCTCTTCAAATATGTCTTATGGTAATTTGATTATATACATATTTTATGGCTATGCACACATATACATATATATGTATAAATACATATTTAAATATAGTCCCCATTCTGTAATTTATAAAATATCTATGCTGTATATATTTATATAGATTTTTATTTGCAGGTACTAAAATTTACCCAACTTTATTTATTATGTGTGTGTGTTGTGCATATTTAAGACATGATATCTAAGATATCATAGAGAACAATCTAAATAATTGAGATTATTTTTCAAGTTTAAGTCCTAATCATTCTGAAAATAACCTTAATAAGAAAAATTTAGCTATATTCCATTTTTATATCTGCATATCCAATTTTACTGATAACATTAATTAGACTTCCAATTATAATTAACTTATTTGTAATGCTACTCAGTGTAGTAATACACATTCAGTTAAGACTTACAGTTATTACACAAAAAAAGATAAGAGACAAAATTCAGGACGTTTTCAAAAAGAAAGCTACTTCCTTGCTTAACATATCTTTTTTACTATTTAGAAGAAGAGAGTTCCTTAAAGTTACTGGCCTGTGTGTCCAGTTCCAACCACATCTCTCTTGTCACTCTCTTTCATCAGCAAAATTAAGTTTACTAGTCAAATGTTCAAGTCGGGGCTTTTTTCTCCATTACAGAGCATGTGTGAGAACCATGGCTGTCTGATGAAGATTGCAGGGAGCCCAACAGCCAGTCAGAGGCTTGGATTTCCAGCAGGGTCTGCATCAGGGTTCTCCTAGGTGGGGCGGCACACAGGCCGTGTGGGTCAATCAGTCCTTTCAGGGGAAGGTGCATCTGTCTCACTACCCCTTTGGCTGGGACCAGCAGGCTGGGAAAAGCATTTGGACAGCAGTGGTGGGTTACACTTGTCCCAGTCTGTATAATGTAAATACTGATTTTATTTGTGACAATCTGTGTAATGTAAATACTGATTTTATTTGTGAATACAAGTCCTCTTGATATGTACCTTAATTTTTCACTTCAACGACACTAAGCCTTAATTTTCATCCTAGTAACTTATTTAGCATCAAATAAAAAGGCACCATTAAAAAACACACTAGTCAGCCATTCCTAAGTGCCCAACTAAGTTTATGCACTATCTTGCCAATGTCCATTTCTTATTCCTGCAATATTATGTATATATTTTATTTCTGCTAACTTTCCTGTAACCCCTATTATTCTATATTTGACAAATTAAAGGCATCTTGATGATTGCTGAGAACCCATACAGCCCAGACGAAATTGTCACTTTTGACATTTCTGCTGACTTGACTTGCTTTTCATTCAATATTTATAATGCTGAAATGGCTTCAGATTTACATACAACATGAGTGCCAGCCACATTAGCTCTTACTAGAAATTCTTTTTTTTTTCTGAAGAAGAGATGTTCTTAAATTCAACTGTCAATATGTAGTGAGTAAAAAAGTTTCTGTGCCAAGTTTGATCAAGTTTGATGTTACCTGTGTGGACCAAATGATAAAACCCAGAATCAGCACTTAGCGCCAATTGTGATTGCATACATGATTAATTTACAGAGAGAAAACATATGTATGTAGGAATATGTGTGAACATCAAACCCATGTTCATACTTAATAAAATATTTTATTTTACTGTTGTTTAATGGTAAAGAACTGAATAAAAGGAATTGCTGAAACCAATAACTATTTCTTCTCCATGAGTAATGCTGTTGTTGTTTTTAATTTGTTTTAAATTTTTATTGAATTTATTGGGGTAATGTTGGTTAATAAAATTATATGTTTCAAGTGCACAATCTTAGAATACATCAGCTGTATATTGTATTGTGTGTTCACCATCTAAAGTCAAGTCTCCTTCCATCACCGTTTATCCCCACTTTACTCCCTTCTACCTCCCCCGACCTCCTTTCCCTCCAGTAATTACTGTACTATTGTCTGTGTCTATGAATTTGTTTTTTGTTTAATCCCTTCACCTTTTTCACTCAGCCCCCAACCACCCTCCTCTCTGACAGCTGTCAATCTGTTCTCTGTATCTATGAGTCTGTTTCTATTTTGTTAGTTTATTTTGTTCATTGCAGCATTATATGCAATAGCCACGATTTGGGAGCAGCACAAGATGAATGCATAAACAAACAAACAAACAAAAAAAACTGTGGTACATTTACTAAATAGAATACTACTCGGCCATAAAAAATAATTGTGTGTGTGTGTGTGTGTGTGTGTGTGTGTGTGTGTGTGTGTGTGACAGCATACTTGAACCTTGAGAGTATTGTGCTAAGTGAAATAAGCCGGAGAAAAACAAATACTATATGACTTCACTTATATGTTGAATGTAATGTTGATTTCTTAAATCCTTCTGTCAGGCAAAGAGAATAAATTGGAATACTATTCGGATTTTGAAGTTATGTTGTGTTCCCTCATATTAAATACTATTTTTATTTAAACTATAGAGATTAATGCTCTATTGTAGAAGAAGCTGAAATAATTCTGCCAAGATTTGTAACGTCTCTTATTTATATATTCTCATGGGTTACATAATTTCCATTTTGATTCATTGGTAATTTCTTGAGTTGTTTATCTCACTTCTTGAGTCAAGTTGAAATCTCCATTCTTTTATTCAAATATACAAAAAAATATGTAGCTTTCTTTATATATGACAAAGCTTAAATTGTTCAGGAGAGTTTGCGTCCACCAGACAGAACATAGTTTAAAAAAAAAATCTAGGCAATTAAAAGTAGATAAGCATTTCTAATTCAAGTCAGTTATTTTAAGCCTAATTCATTCAATTTTTTGATATACTCAATGAATTAAAAGTTTACATTGTCAGTAAGTCTCACTCCACCCTATTCACAAGTAACTTCTCTTCTTCCTATCCCAGATAGTGAGTGGATATAGAGGGAAGTTTACATAGTCTCATTGAAGCAGTTGAATTGGTCTCCGTTTTTCTGTCCTACAGAACTTCATTGTTATTTCTGACTAAATCTTGTAGCTTTTATTGCACCCTTTTTGTCCTGGTCTCAAATCTATTGTTCTCCCATCTTTCTCACAGGATTCAGCACCTGAATACTCAGCTATATTCTCTGCAAAATACTAGATGATGTGTTTCTTCATGGTTCATTCTAAACCAGCTAGACATTTACAAGAAAAAAAGTAATAATAACAGCTTCAACATTCATCATTATGTGCTTTGTAGACACTAATTTAATCTCAGTTATTCTTATGCTTGGAGCTGACAAAAACTTAACATAACTTTGCTCTCACCATAGTTTAATTTTAAAGATACAGCAGGCACTAGAGACACTATTATTTGGTAAATTAAAAAGTAGACAAATATACCTACCTACAGGAACACATATTATTATACAAACTTACATGTTTATATGAAAAGAGAAAATTGTCTAAGGATGCACTCTCTTAAAACAATGACATACCTGGTAATTCAATTAAACCTTAAACATTTTTTTACTGGGCATCTTCTTACAGCAAACATATATTGCTTTTATAACCTTAAGAAAAACTTTAAATGTGAAATTTTTAAATATATACTTGTGTATAATTTGTTTATTTACCAAGATGGGCTGGTAGCATTCAAACAAAGAGAAACTTCTCATTAATGTCTCTTCTTCCCAGACTGTGAGACCTACACCTATTTCATAGTTTTTATACAAATATTTAAGAACAAAATACCAGTTCACATTAATGACAAATCATCCATGTCTCAGCCAAATATGTGTTATCCCTCTCTTCTATTTAAGATCTATTTTGGATGTATAATCCTTCAATTTGGAAAGAGTTGAGGAGTCTGGCTTCCAGTTAAAACCTATGAGTGATTTTTCAGGTCAGATCACAGGCAGTAGCAACACTTTACCTGGCAGGCCACTTGGGGGAGAGCTGCCCTCCAGACACCAGACTTAGTGCACAGCCAGTGCAGTGCAGTCTCCAAAGGGAGTTGGAATCAGGGACACAGGCACCTCTGGCCAGTCATTCACTTTGCATATTTACATTCCTAGTCCAGGAACCTGCACTATATATATATATATATATATATATATATATAAAATCCTAATATGTTAATTAGACCAGACATCTATATGAACTGAAGAATGATTTTATTCTCCTGCAAAGTAAGAAGAAAGTGAATTTTATAAACCTTAAAATTCTACCATTGTGCTGACTGAACTCATGAAAAAATTATTGGGCCATGATTCACTGAAGATATTAGAAATACATTAAATAATTCAAGAGCATTTTAAAAACTAACAGAGAACTCATTCTAAGAGATCTATTTACCAGGTTCATATTAGCATGAATATTTTAACATTTTCATATCTATTTAAGAATGCATTTTTAAAGAAAATATAAAAAGATTTCAGATAGTTTAACCTTCAAAATTAAACAAAAAATATAAATATGACTTGTTTTTTAGATCTGCTCATGTGTTTATCAAATGCTTGATTGTCGCAACCCTACCATTCAATATAACAGCAGACAATAGTCTGATCTATACCTTAAATTTTTGGTACTGACAGTGGCACTGTTCTTTATGAGTTGGCTTAAATTAATTACTACTTTAAATTGCTTCAACTTATTTACACATATATATTTTAAAGCTTATTAAACTATATTTTAAAGAATATTAAAACAATGTGTATATGTAAATGCACATCTACATACACATTATTTCTATTAGTGTATGTAGATGTATAAAGTAAGTTTTTATTGATTTTAGAGAAAGAGACGGAGAGATAGAAATGTCAATGAGAGAGTCATCGATCTTTGTCTCCTGCATGTCCCCCACTGGGGATTGAGCCCACATCCCAGACATGTGCCCTGACCAGGAATTGAACCATGACCTCCTGGTTCATGGGTGGACACTCAACCACTGAGCCACACCAGCCAGGCTCTGGTGTTATCTTTATAGCATTAAGCTTATAATAAAATAAGCAAATCATTAGGAAGTGGAATCAAAAGTTCAGGAATGTGATGGCCCCTATCAACTCTTAAAATTAAGATTAATAAAAGTATTTTAGATTACATGATATTATTAATATTGAAATGAATATTATAACTAAATAATAGTCAACCAGAAGTTGGAAAAAAACATGAATCTATTAGAAAATCATTTAGCATAATCAATAATGTTTATGTCACATTTTTTATTTTATTTGACAAAGAATTGATAAAGTTTAGTGATGGGTGTGACTTCTACCTATTATCTCAATCTTAAAGACCCTTAGGTGACCTGATAATTTAATGATAATGTATTGCAGTGGTTAAGAATGTTGGTTCTGAGGAAAATATATAGAAAATGGCATAGGAGGGTCTGAAAATAATTGGATAATTTTTGTTTTCTTTAAGCCTTAGAACCCTCACATTTAAATGGAAGAGATAATAGAACTTTATATTACTTATGAACATATATGGAGATATATGTATGTATATATATGTATATATACATATATATATGTGCATGTAGATACATACATATACATGTGCCTGTAGAGATATGTATCTATACACATATATTTTTTATATTTTAACTTGATCATGAAGCTAGGACCTGCCTTAAATGTTTTTGCTCTCTAGACACAGCTTTGCTGCCATAAATGTTTGGCAAACAATAAATATATGGTTTGATCCAATAAATGCTTATCCATCTTCTATAAAATTAAAGGTATTGGATCTAAATTTTTCTACCTTAGAATTAAGATGTTCCAGGTTTTAAGCTGAACACTTGAAGGGCCATATTTTATATTTACCTCTCCAAAAATATAAAACATGCAACTACTGAATGCTTGAAATAGGGCTAGTCCAAATTGAGATTCACTGTAATTATACAATACTCACCAGATTTTGATGACTCTTAAAGAAAAAAGAATCTCATTGATAATTTTATTTTGATTATATGTGGAAATGAAAATATTTTGGATATAGTTGGTTAAGTAAAATATAATATTAAACTAATTTCTCTTTTTAATTTTTTTTAAAAAATGTGGCTCTATAAAATTTAAAATTACAAATCTGGCTAGCTTTATATTTCTATTTTATAGTGTTCTTACATGTACTAGATCAACTTTCACTTTGGTTTCATTATTTGTGTTCCTTAATTCAACACTATTTAAAAATATATTATACATAGTTGCAAGATCTTATCAACTAATAAGCAATGAATTTGTTTTTATTATAATAACTAATGATATCAAGTTACTTACAAACTGTTCTTATGAGTATTGTACCATAGTTTTTATTATGCTTTTACTTGTTAATACATGTGATAACAAATCATAGCATATAAATTATAATTCATACTTAAGTCATGTTTTTGAGGCAGATGTAAAACTTTGATATTCAGCAGTTTTTGAAATACATGTTAATTACTGGTACAATAACATCCTGAATTAGATTTTATTATTAATTTATCAACACTGAATACTAGCTTTGTAATGATGAGAAAATAATTACAAAATATAATAAGCCCAAGCTGGTGTGGCTCAGTTGGTTGAGTGTTGTCCAATGCACCAAGAAGTCACAGGTTGGATTTAAGTCAGGACACATGCCAGGTTGCAAGCTCCATAGGAGGTGTGCAGGAGGCAGCTGATTGATGTTTCAATCATCAATCTCTCTCTCTCTACCTCTGCCTTTGCCTTTCTCTAAAATCAATAAAAAACATATTTTTAAAAGTATAATAAAAATTTATAAAATAAAAAGTGTGAAAAACTTGAAATGTTAGCACTGAACAACCATGAAGATAAATGAAATAGTCACTTTGTCACAAATTCATATAAACTAATAAATATAAAATGATTTTAAAATAATGTTCCACACATCAGGCAAAACCTAAATATCTATCCTTTGACCTTTTATTTTGTTTGCATTATGACCACGCAGTCTTTATATATTAACATTTTTTAGCTTACCAGGAACGTATTTTAAGTTTTACTTCTTGCTTGCAATCATGTGATACTTTAAATGCAAAGCCATTGAAATAGAAAATAAAAGCTAAATAATAAATGTTTTATGTAAAATAAAATGTAAATTATAATGTTTTTTATGAGTCTTGACAAATTTCAAACATACTAGTATATTTGGAATTATCACAGCTGAATGAAATAAGTCTTTTAAGAAAAGCCAGATATTAAAAAGTCAGCTCTATTTTTTTTTAATCCATGACGAAGGATATGTTTTGTTTTTTATTGAATTTTTAGAGAGAAAGGGAGAGAGAGAAACATCAATGTGAGAAAAGCATAGATGGGTTACCTCCCATAAGCACCTGGACTAGGGATGGAACCAGTAACCTGGTATGCACCCTGACCAGGAATTAAATCAGCAACCTTTTGGTGTATGGGAAGACACTCTAGCAAAACTGAGTCATATGACCAGGGCTCAGTTCTCATGATTTTAAAAACCTGTGAAAATTCAACTAAAGGTGATTAGGAATGCTATTTATTTCATAAAAAATATTTTTAAGATTTTACAAGAGGGCATTATCAACATTAATATTTCCTCAGCATTATAAGCAACCTTAAGAAATGATTATATAAGGTGAAATATCAGAGATTCCAAAAATATAGCACAAATTGATTTTAAGTGTAGTAGTTTGAAACTACCTCCTGCCAAATGAGCATGATTAAAGGTTGAATCAAATAGTTCACTGCAATGTGCCAAATAAAACATGTAATTATTTCTAAGTCAAATACATGTTTTATCAGTATCTTTCTGTTACGCAGTCACCAATCCAACCTAGCGGATCCTCTTGCTATGTCAGTGTTCTGAAGAATAGAAAAAGAAAGGAAGTTACTTATATTAGAAGACTGTTTTAACTCAATTCCAATACCAACATCAGACAGTAATAGACAAAAAAGATAATCATGATATATTCCCATTTATGAGCAAAAACTCTTTGACACAAAAACCCTAATTAAAGTCTATATATAAGACCAAATGGTAATGAGAAAAATAAACCAACTCCACACATAGCAACATATATGAATCTCAGATATGTATACTTAGCAAAAAATATATATACAGACACAAAAGAGTGATGCTGTATGATTTAACTCATTTGAGTTCTACAGCATGCAAAACTAATTCATGGGGTAGGTAGTCAAGATAATGGTAACCTTGATGTGGTAGTGACTGCACTTTTCCATCTGTTCTCTTCACTTTTTGTCTAGATGCTGGTTACATGGATGTATATATTAAGATTGAATATGAGCTTTCTTGGTTAAACTAGGAGTTGAGTATTGCAGGGAGGCAAAACATCCTATTTAAAAGACTAGAGGCATGAAATCTCATTATATGTTAACATAATTTGAGGTAGTTCAAGATATCTATAATATCAAGTACAAACGATGGCAGAATATCAAGGAGGGATGATAATAGTAGTTGTTTAAACTAGGAAAAGAGTGCTCATCTCTTCTTCCCTATACTTGCCTGACACTTCCTCAGTTCATTCAGAATCTCAACTCAAATGTCTCCTCAACATAGAGACCTTTCTAATTATCTTGGTCTAAAACAAGTGAAAATATTTCTTAGATGTATAACCTGTTTTCTTACTAACATCTATCACTACAGTAAATCATACTATAAATTTATTTTTCATCTAATTACTCTTTCTATCCCACACTAAAATGTAACTCCAATTATGGAAGGGAATGTGTTCCTTTTCTTCTTGAGTAAATTCTCAGCACCTGGAATAGTATCTCCTCTAGCGCAATGCTCAAAAATATTTGTTGAATGAACGAAGGAGTGAATAATATGGAAGTGCTAAATAGAGTCACACTAATAAGGAGATTCATGGATTTATAAAAAAGGTAAAATTCATTTTTAGGTAGATAGATTCTAAGGCTTCTAGAGGCTATTCTGAGTTCTCTATCACAGTAACCTTCAAGATGAAGTGTAAAGAAATGAAGCATTCATTAGGCTTAGGATAGAATAGCATAAGGTTTTAACTCTTTTGTGTTAGAAGGTATGGAACAAGCAGATCCAATTTTTTTTTAACATTTTGAGCTTCCTTTTTTAAAATATTGATCTTTTTGAGAGAGAGGGAGGGAGAGAGAAACATCAATCAGTTGCCTCCCGCATGCACCTCAACGAAGGACCAAACATGCAACCTGGGCATGTGCCTTGACCAGAGTCAAACCAGTAAACTTTTGGTGCACAGGACAATGCTCAACCAACTGAGCCATACCAACCAGGGCAGTAGATACAACTTTTTAAATTAATTTATAAATAAAATTTTTATTTAGACATATATTTTAAAACATTTGTAATAACTTTCATTCATCATTACAAAAATTGCTGTTGTTAATTTCAGTAATAGTCATCTCTTTTTATAAAGTATTATATGTCAATTTCATACATAGCTATTGGTTTGCATGTCCTTTGACTTCTCTCAGGTACATAAACAGCAATAATTCAAAATCTCAAAAATTTTGTGAGCACATATTTTTTCAAAAATACTGTGGAAGACAAAAGTAGAATCCCCACTCATGAGCAATATATACAAAATGGAGGAAATTTTTTACACATATATAAAGTGGAAGGCTGATTTACTTAAGTATGATCAATATGAGTTTGGAGGAAAAAATATATATTCATCTGAAAAAATCCAGACTCTTTCATGGAGAAGATGAAAGCTAAACTTAAGAGAAATCAGATTTTGGCAGAGAAATTTGAATAAAATGAAATAGAGTTCCATTTGATGAGTAGTAAGTAATTCAATTTGAAAAAATATTCTTGTAGCTAAGAAATAAGTTAAGTAAGGTAGTGAGGTAAGTTCAAGACCAGATGGTACATAATGATGGGGAAGTTTTAGATTTATTATATTAACATAAAAAGAGCCATGCTTTTGCTATACTGATTTAATAAAAACAAATTATAGAAGGTAGAGAATTAATACTAGTATATAAGGACTATTTGAAATATTCTTAGCTATAATATCACATGATTATGGAAATAGAAAGAATACTAAGATAACAGAGTCCCATTCTCTTTGAGACTTTCCTGAGTTCTTTAAGCTTATAGGCCATTTATTTTGTAGAATGCTAGTCAATCTAAGTGTGTTTGATGTTTTCTCCTGATTTGATTCAGGTGTGGGCTCTTTTGGTCAGGAATATCCCAGCAGTTTTGCCGTGTTCTTTCTGAATCCTCACAGATGGGTGAGCAGTTTCAGTTCGTCAACGTACTGATGAAGTTCACTTCGATTGCTTCATTAAGGTGGAGCCTGACATGCTTCTCCTTTACAAAGTTGCTCTTATTTCCCTTTGAAAAGAATGAATTTGTGGGAAGAACTGTGCAATTATCTAGTATTTGTTCTTTATAAAACTTAAATTTATTTTTATTTATATCAGAATAGATTTATGTTTTTATATTTTATGCAATGAATTATAACTTATTAAGATGACTTTTTTTTCGCTTAAATTGTCCCAGGTTGAACCAGTGGTAGCTGGTTTCTCTGTCCCTTTAATATGGTATCATTCTTTGGACACTATTTTTCTTTTTTGAGCACTTTTTTCCTTTTTGGTAGAAGAGGCTGCTGCAGACTCATCTGTGCGTTCACTACCCCCGCCCTCAAATCAGACATTTTCTCAAGGTTCCCTGTTCTGTTTTGTTTTTACTGAAAATTGTTATAGAGACTCCAAGAGTTATTGCTAGGTGTGCGGTGGGCCCGTTGCTACTCCGCGTGCTGCAGCTCCTAGACAGGCGACCAGGCACCTTGGGAAAATGTCTGATTTGAGGGCTGAGTGCTGAAGGTACAAGGTGAGTCTGGAGCACCTTGTTCTTCCAGAAAGTAAGAGAGCGCTACAAAATAAAATAAAAATGCATTAGCAGACAGAGCTAGGACGTTTTCTTGCGTAGGCAGGTAAAAACACACACCTCTAGGTCTAGAGTCATCAATCTGTCTGCCTATCAATCAACACATCTATCAATTGAAAACTACAAGTTCATACTGATCCCAATTCTAATCCAACACTCAGGGTACATGGTATCCTCCCAGTTTCCATAGTTCTAACCACCATTTCTGGCAGCGAGGCACCTTGTTTACATTAACTTAATGTATTTCTCACTCAGTCAATTCTCCATATGTAACCAGTCTCCTCCCTCCACTCTGACCCTCCTCGCCCGCACAAGCATCCCTTCCTCCCCAGTCAGACTCCCATGTCACCTCGTGGGCTTCACTGCCGGGCTTAAGACCTTTGTGTCCATGTGGACTTTGATCCTATAAAACAGGCTAACCCTTCTCTCAGAAGTCTTATTGGATCTGTAGTCTTCCTGGGGATCAAAACCCAGTGTGAACACCCTTTTCAGTCTGTGCTGAGCCATCACTGTTCTTGTATGTCATGTCCACCCTTCAGGACCTGACACCCCATAATTGAACTTTAAACTTGGTAGAAATGGAATTTTCTACCGTACTCACTTTTTCAAGATGCCAAAATAATGCAGCCTGCTTTAGGACGATCTCTGTTAATCCCTTAGCTGTGTGCAATAAAGATCCATTCTGTCTTCTTATTTCACTGTTAATAACTCACCAATAGTACTAGTATTTTATCTTCTTTTGTAGTTTTCAACTTTACTTTCATTATTCTTACTCAACTGAGACCTCTTCTAATTCAGTGAACATGCCATAGCTTTTTGTTGCATCTTTATATTATCTAACATAATGAATTGTAAATAATAGGAACTTACTAACTCCAACTGAAAACCAGTAAGTATATTCCCAAAGAGTTAATTTGACCATTTTACTCTACGTGATTTTTTTTACAGCATTAAACTGAATGTAATCTGTGGATAATGTATAATGTAGATAATGTATGTGATATCTAAGGAAAGCGATTATTTCTTATCACAGAGAAAAAATATAAAAATGTTAGTTATTATATTTCATTGAAAATACATTTTTCACAAAGACAGAAAATAAAATAAGGCAAATATTGGCAGTGAGTTCTAGAACATAACTGAAAAATAGTCAAATGAATGTAAATACACATTAAAATTAAAATTTTAAGACGAAGATGCTTTTATGTTTTCAATAGTAAATTAAATATATATATTTTACCTGACTGATTGCATGGAATCTTTGGGAGTAGATTTTAAATGCTATGGAACAATGGAGTTGAGTTTTAACAAATTTTGACAGAGCATTTTAATTCAGTATTCATGTATCAACGGTACAATATCTGAGTTCATTATCCAAATAAAACGGCATGAACTAATTATAATGATTAGCTATATGAAACTTTGACTAAAAATAGTAATTTTCTTAAGCTAATATAAATGAAAATTTAGATAATATTTGAATGTAAAATTTGTTTTCTTCTTGTGGATTTATATAATAATCATATAAGGGTACATAAGGTGTTTGAGTGAGAATTTGTGTTTTAGTTTGTGAAAAAAACAATACAGGTTTAGAATGTAAAAGGAAAACCATTTATCAACTATGGCCATATTTTCACATTCAGTAAAGACAGGGAAAAAATTTAAAATGATTTTAAGAAATTCATGTGCATGGGTCTTTGCCCATGGATTTGAAATAGACTAGAAGGATCTTTGTGAGAAGGCACTAGTATAGTATTACATTAAGGAGTACTTTTCTTCTCTACTATGGCAAAATTCTTTTGAGTATTTAACCAATATTTCATGAATTATGAACTTTTTCATTCTAGCTGGCAAGGACAAGCATTATTCCCAACCGTCCAAACCGTAAGCTTGGGCAGTTTTGCGCTTACAAAATTTATTTCATGTCTCCCAGGATCATGTCCTTTGCATTATGTTCAGTGTATTGTTTCATACATTTCATCCAGGTTTTAGTTGTTTTGCAGGAAGGAAAATAAGCCCTAGATTAAGGCTGCTTTGGTTCCACCTAATGAGCTGTGAAGAGATCAAATTGTTTCCAGTAAGTTTAAATATATCCTGAAACAAAGCTCAATAATATTTGTAGGGATATAAAATTATCCATCACTGACTTTCTTCCAGGCATGATGGAGTAACAGGGCATTCTAACTCTCTCAGTGCACATACCTCTCCTCTCAGGTACCCTGTCCAGCAAACTCGAGTTTGCTCAAACCCCCAAGGATTCTAACTCTATATCTTCCACTCAAGGATATTAGCGTGCGTTCCGCCTGCCTTTGCTGTAGCCAGGCAATTCTCTCCAGGCTGTAATTTGTGGCAATATTAGAACTCACACATTGTTTTCCTTTCTTCAGGGGTCCCTGACTTGGGAGGTTTGACATCCAATGTCTGAAACAGGCGTTTCTATATTTTGGGTTTTAGTTGTTTATTTGAGGTAAATCTGATGAATGTTACTCCATCGTCTCCAGAGGCAGAACTGTCTCCAGCAAGTTTTATCATCTTGAACTTACAAAAAGCATCAAATGAGCCCACTATATTAATAAGACTGTGCTGATTTGACTGGTGAACCGAAAGCAGCAAACATTTTAGGTGACTTAATAAGACATATAGGAAACAGTGAGATAGCAACCTGACAAAATTCCAGGGTGTTATTCTCTCAATAAAGTTTCCAGGAGTGCTATAATTTTGAGCACATTAAGATATCCCTGTCAAGGTGAAAGACAAGCTTCTGATCCTTACATCACTGACCCTGAAAATCAGAATGGCAATGATTTTAGGCTGTTTGGGGCTTTGAAGGCTAAATATACCATAGTTGTGTGGACTATATCAATCCACCTGCATAGTGGCCTGTCAGACTGCCAGTTTCTAGTGGGCCAAAGCACGGGAAGGCATCGCAGCAAATCCAGGCTAAACTACATGCAAGCTGTTCTAGTATTAGAGCCTCATGATATAGCAGAACCATTAATACTTGAAATGTCAGAGTGATAGGAAGCCACTAGAAAGATCAATAGGAAAATCATAGCACAGAACTCTGGTATATCTCTCTTCTTTTGCAGGTGTCTATTCTCCTTTGACAAATAGCTCTGGCTTGCTAATGCACTTGGAGATTTTCTTTCTTTTCTTTAGAAAATTGCATTTCAGAAAATTTTCCATTCATCTAGGCATTTTAAGTTGTTGACGCTATTTTTTCCATTATTCCTAATCATTTTAACATCAATAGGATCTGTGATAAAAATCTGTATTTTTATTCCTGATATTGGCAAATTGTTTTTCTTGTGATGTTATTGATCAGTCCAGTTAGAGTCTTATCAGTTTTGCTGATCATTTCAAAAGATCAGTTTTTCTTTCATTTAATTCTATCAATTGAATTTCTGCTAGTATATTCATTATTTATTCATTTCTGCTTAATTTTGGTTTACTATGTTCTTTTTTTCTCCTAATTTCTCATATTCAGGCATTAATGTTGTAGGCAGATTAATGCCTCCCTCAAAATATTTACATTGTAATCCCCAAAACCTATGAATATGTTACCGTAAATGACACAGGGACTTTGAAGATGCAACTAAATTAAGGATTTTGAAATGGGGTGATTGTCCTGGGTTATTTCTGTGGGCAGAATGTCATCAGAAGGGCCATTTCAAGTAGAAGGCAATAGAGTCAGAATCAAAGAAGTAGATCATAGAAGCAGAGGTTAGGATAATGCCACTGCTGGGAGGGGTTATGAGCCAAAAAATACAGGCAACCTCTAGAACTTAATAAAGGACATGAATCTATTTTCTTTCAGAATCTGGTAGAAGCTTGCAGCCCTGCCAACACTTTCAGTTTAGTCTCATAAGGTCCATTCTAAGATGTCTGACCTCTGAACTGTAAAATAATATATTTGTGTTGCTTTAAGCCATTAAATTTGTAGTAACCTGTTATAGCAGCAATAAGAATCGAATACACTTAGAAAATTTATTTTAGATTTGTTTTCTAATATAAAAATTTAAAATTATGTTTCCTCCTAAGCACTACTTAATATTTTATTTTTCAATGTTATTCAATTTAAAACGGTCTCAAATTTTACTCGTGTTTCATTTATGGGCCATGAAAAATGTGGTGTTTCATTTCCAGATTTAGCCTTTTCTTTTTCTAGGTACATTTATTTTACTGATTTTTAATTATTTGTTATCCAATACATTAGCTGCTGGCCTCATGTACCTGTTAACTTGAAATTGAAATTTGAATTAAAATATGAGGAAATTATACAATGATAACATTGCAAAGACTCACTATGCAAAAAATATACATAACAAGAGTGTAAATATTTCATTAAAATGCTATATTAGTTAAATGTAAAAATTATATTTTCTACATGTTGAGTTAAATAGAATATATTATTAAATTAAAATAAATTTTGTTTTTCTCTTTTTCTTTTCATGTGGCTAATAAGAATTTTAAAGTTTATGTGTATGGCTCACTTTTGAGGCTTGCATAATCTATCTGTTGGACGGCATTGTTCTGGTCTAATCCCATTATAGTCCTAACTTATCATCTCCAAATATATATTATTTCTCACATCCATCAATTCTAACCATAGATGTTTGAATTTTCTATGATCAGTAACTGCATCATGTCAAAAAGTAAACTTCAAATATCCTAACTCTTACAAATAATCCTCTTACTATAGTTTATCAGTCTAGTGTTAAAACTTTTCAATTTCATGAAGTTTTGCAACACACTCATCCTACCACTCTCACTTCCTAACCTATTTATATTAAAACTAGAGGCCCAGTGCACAGATTCGTGCACCAGTGGGGTCCCTCTGCCTTGCCTGTGCCCTCTCATAATCTGGGACCCCTCAGAGAATGTTGGAGAGCCGGTTTCAGCCCCATCCCTGCATGCCAGGCTGAGGAACCCCACGGGTGCACGGATCCATGCACCGGGCCTCTAGTATGCATATAAGATCTTTGGTTAAACTCTTCCCATCCTCCTCCCTCCCCCATTTCCACTGAGATTCATCAGTCTGTTCCATGTTTCCATGCTTGTGGTTTCCACTCCTGTATTGAGCACCTGCCCCTTGGTGGTCAGTGTGTGTTATAGCTACAGGTTGGCCGGTCTCTTAGGCTTTTATATATATAGATACATGGCAATCATGTCTGATAGCATGACAGAAACTGAGATTAAACCCAATTGTCAACTCACATTTTGACTCAATTGAGCAGGTTGAGTGCTGACAAGAAGGCAAAATAAAACTGTCCCAGTTAGTAGGACTGTAAATTCATAATGTCAAGGGGAAAAAGGAGAACCATACCACAATTCTTTATGATGTCTGCTTTTCTGTTCTCTCAAGTGACAATTTCATATTTTCCTTCTGTCCTCAACCCTCCTACTTTAAACCTATACATAGTTTTGACTATTCTTTTTTTTAAATATATTTTTATTAATTTTTTACAGAGAGGAAGAGAGAGGGATAGACAGTTAGAAACATTGAAGAGAGAGAAACATCAATCAGCTGCCTCCTGCATACCCCCCACTGGGGACGTGCCCACAACCAAGGTACACGCCCTTGACCAGAATCGAACCTGGGACCCTTTAGTCTGCAGGCTGTTGCTCTATCCACTGAGCCAAACTGGTTAGAGCAGTTTTGACTATTCTTTACGCTGTATTTCTACACACCTTTTAACAAGTGTATTAATTTTGCAAAAAAAGTAATTCCCCCAAATCATATTATCTTTCTACTAAAAATAAAAATAACTGTTGTTTTATTGAATTTATTAAATTCATAGAGCTATTTCCAGGACATTGTTATCTTATATAATAAAATAATATGCAAATTGACCTAACGGCTAAACGACTGATCGATATGATGCACACTGACCATCAGGGGACAGATGCTCAATGCAAGAGCTGCCCTCTGATGGGCAGTGTGCTCCCACAGGGGGAGTGTCACTCAGCCAGAAGCTGGGTTCATGGCTGGTGAGTGCAGCGGTGGTGGTGGGAGCCTCTCCTGCCTCCACAGCAACGCTAAGGATGTCTGACTGCCCCTGAGGGCTCCTGGGCTGTGAGAGGGTGCAGACTGGGCTGAGGGAACCCCCTAAGTGCATGAATTTCATGCACTGGGCCTCTAGTCTTTAATAAAAATATATATTATATCCCTCAATTTATTTCTCTCAATATTTATTGTTTTTATTGTAGAGGATTTGCTGATGTTTTGCTTGATGTTTTTCTTAATAGTTGATGGCTTTGATGTTATGGCAAATGTTATCTTTTTAATTTATAGTTTTTCTTCTTACATATAGAAAACATAATTGATTTCCTACATTGACTTTACAGGTAATGACTAAATTTTTAACTAACACCATAAAATATCTTTAGAATATTCTTATATATTTCTTTAACTTGTTTTTATTAACTTGGATAGGATTTCACTAACATGTCAAACTCATTTCAATATTATAACTTTTGCTCAAATTGCCTGCTTTGTCTAGAAATTGTTTTAAATTTAGGAAAAATAGTTAAGGAAACTTAAACAATTCACTTGTAAATTCAACAATAATTTATTTATTTTTCTACTTGGATCCAGGCATGTTCTGAGGTACTGTGGATTCAAGTATGTAAAAAACAGACATTCTTATTGCTTACCCATATTTAATGAAACCAATATGTAAATAAAATATATAATTATCTATCCAGGATCAGGTGATTCCAGAAAAAAAGCTTGGAAGATAACTTTTAAGCTGAGATAAATATATCACTAGGCTAAGCCAAATGTACAAATAAGAACATGTATAATTTCTTTTAGTGTTTTGTCTCAAAACATGTGATTATACCCTCTTTAAAAAGAATGAAATTCTGTTTAGTCCCATATAGTCTTATTTCAAATAACAGAATTCTAAATTACCATACTTTGGACCTTTTTAGTGTTTTTAAATGAACTAATACATATGAAATAGGAACATTTATGTTTGTAATTAGAAAATATTTTGATTTGATTTGATTGCTAGTTACACATTAAAACTCTACAGTTGGGAACACATCAGTATTCAAATAATCTTGCAACACTTTAGATTCTAGTGTGAATATTTTTACTACTAAATTCTCATCTATGACATTTGTCAAGCAGTTTTGGAATATTTGCCTAATCCCTTACATGAAACAAGTACCTCTATTTTACATGAAATATACATATTATCCCATCTAATAAAGAGGGAATATGCTAATTGATCCTCACACCATCACAAATATGGCAGCACCCACAGCCAATAAGGAGGGAAAATGCTAATTGACTGTCCTGCCCTCAAAGATGATGGTGCCCACAGCCAATAAGGAGGGGATATGCTAATTGACTGCCACACCCTCAAAGATGGTGGTGCTCACAGCCAATAAGGAGGGAATATGCTAGTTGACTGCCCTGCCCTCAAATATGGCAGCACCCATAGCCAATAAGGAGGGGATATGCTAATTGATTGCCCTCCCTCAAAGATGGCAGCACCCACAGCCAATAAGGAGGGAATATTCTAATTGACTGCCCTGCCCTCTAAAAGGAGGCACCCACAGCCACAAGATAACCAGCAGGGGAGCACAGTTGTGGGCAATCAGGCCAGCATGTTTTCATGGGTTATTTTCACTATGGCTTCCAGCATTCTTCTGTTTGTTGTTCCTGCTGAGAGGCATCCACTATTTTCTCATAGTTTCTGTACCTGTATGTCTCCATGTTGCATATTGCTGCATCTTGCTGTCTCAGGTTTTACTTTGCATGTAATCGTTTTAGCTTCTGACCTATTGACTCAGTTTCTCCATGTCCTAAATCAAAATAAAAAATGTAAATATATTTGTTTGAGCCCTTTTGTGAATCTAGTCAAGTGAAAATTCTCTGCACAATAAAACTGATGCTGTCTGTGTCAGATACATACCTGTGATAAAATTAGGTATAATCTGGCAATGGGTAGGGCAATGTATAGTACATTGCTACATGTTAGTAAGAATTTTTACTTGAAAAGCTTCCATGGATGGGAACTAGGTCTCAGGAGCATCCTGAGAACAATGTTTTTTGTTATCGTTACTTATTGAAATATCTATTTAAAATTATTTTTCTGGTTTTCCTCTTTGTTTGGTCTAGTTCACTATTTCTAAAAACTCTTTAATCTATCCTACTTTATTTTCCAATGCTTCCCTCATATATTTCTGAACATGTACAATGACATCTTAAGTGCTAATTCTAACAACATTTGGACCTATTTAACAATTGCAATATTTTCCACTATTGAAATATTATTAAACATGATATTTTACAAATTTATTTTGTCATTATTTTGTCCTGGTGCTTAAAATCCTTCCATATCTTTTTTTTTTCACAAAAGCCTCTTCCACTGCAATTCTACTGATGTTACTTTTTAGTGGTCTGTATTTGATCTGCTTTTTACACTACATATTCCCATGTATAATATCATCAATATGTCTTGCTATGATTTTGGAATGTATATTTCCAATATAAACTTCTACCATGAGTTACAGAACTTTATTTTCATTGCAACTATAATAATAGACTACCCATTAATTAATTAAAATACTAATAGAAGAAGAAGTCCCAATAACCCCTATCAGTCTAAATTGGGATGTACTAGTAATAATACATAAACATGTTTTCTGGTTTAAAAGACTTCACACACAAAGATTGTCAGGCATATAAAAACATCATTACAAAATATCGTTTAACTACAATGAGAAATATATTTAGTATAATGGACCTTTCTAGTTCGCCTTGTTTTGTTCTCTGATCTATCAAAGTTGTCAACTTGGTCACCTGTGAGAGGTCATGTCAACATAAATTTATAGATGTTTTCCTCAAATCATAGATTGTGTTGGGAATGGAGCGATGGAATAGGTAAGCTACATGAAAGGGCAAAAAAAAGCCATTTGCATTGATTGTGCAAAAGAAAAACTGTTAAGTAAATATGAACACCCAAAAATAATATAAAAACAACACTTTGGCATTCCAAGGTTTCGCTCCCGTGCAGGAATCAAGCACTAGTGTCAGGAAGAAAAAACGCAGAGATCGCTATTGTGCTTTATGGGCTGAAAAGGAAACTATCCCAAATCCTGGTGGGATCCAGGGCCTGGGCCCAGGGGAAGTTCTTGTTGGTTCTAATAGAAGTGGACTTCTAAATTACTTCAGAGACTTTACTCTGATGTTGAGGCCTCAAAGGACAATGTCTATGAAAGTTATCTAAAGGATTATATGGATTTTAAGAGTCAAAGACAGAGAAGCCCAGGTTAGATACATTATGTTGTGTCTTATACTAAGACAGAAGCACCTTTGCTGGTGTTTCTCTCTTTTAAAACCCATCGGTCTGTACTGTCAGTTGGATCTTTAAGATTTAGCACTCATATAGTTCTGATTTGATGGCCGATTGTTGGGAGATCACAAAAAACAACAATATTGTGTGTCAGTAAGAGACAAGAGCAGTAGTGAGGGCAATAGAATGATATACAGTATGGCTTTTCTCCCTTTGCTCTTAAAGTTTGAGATGTTGTTTGAATTCTACATGCCCCAAAGTGTGATAAATGCAGCTTTTAATAGTTTTTATTTTCTGTTAAGATTTTAAGCTCACAAATGGAGCCACTTGTACAGAATATATATGTAAAATTAAAGAATTATACATGTCTTTAATGATTAGCTCTGTTAGAATAAGCCTCACAGTCTCATGATAGTTATGCCTGGTTAGAATTCTGAATAATTTATAGAATGTTTACCAAGTGAACATAAGTGTAAAGAGCATTGTGCTTCTAGAAAGAAGGAAAACTTGAATAAATGAATTAAGGCATGAAACAGCATCGTATGTCCAGGGAATTAGGAGTTTAGTAGTTATGTAATATGTGCTTAAAAACAAACAAAAAAAGATATATTTGTTCTGTTATCCATAGACTGAAGCAGTTTCAAGCAAAGAGAAAACATTTAGTAAATAAATATATAATGAATTAATATATAAGTACAAACATTAATGTGAAGTGGAGAGAAAGTTGAATCAAGTGAAAAGGTAAGAAAGGTTAATTTATAAAGTTCGTTGTAGGCCACACTAAGACACTTAGATTTAACTTTATAGTAAGACTAGAGGCCCTGTGCATGAAATCGTGCATGGCGGGGGTGGGGGGGGGGCCCTCAACCCAGCTTGGACCCTCTCGCAATCAAGGACTTTCGGGGGATATCCAACTGCTGGTTAAGGCCAGATCCTTCAGGGATCCCTGTGGATCAGACCTAAACTGGCAGTTGGACTTCCCTCCCTCTCACAATCCGGGACTGCTGGTTCCTAACTGCTCGCCTGCTTTCCTGATTGCCCCTAACCAGTTGCTGGGAGGTGGGCCTAGCCAGGGCGAGGGGCTGCGGACGTTCTGGTCTTCGGTTATTCTGATCGTTCTTCCGTTTTGGTTGCTGGGCTTTAATTATATAGGATATTGTTAAGCACTTATGTTCTTCTCAAGTTGTCTGTGTAGGCAGTATGCAGCTCATCAGAGAGCAGGAATACCACATCAACCAATTCTCTAAATGCTAATTTTTTTTTTTTTCAAATTGAGACTTGGATATATCTCTTTAAAAGAAATTGATTAGAGATGAGGTTCATTTAAAATTGTAGAAATATCACAAAAATGAAAATCACATATCTTAAGTATTATCTTGATGCATACTTAAAAATCACAAAATAAAGGTGAAATTGTAAATAATGTAATCACAACTTAAGGCGTTTTAAATAACTTCATTTAACTCAACATTAATTTCCTCATCTTATCATCTCAATTACATTTCCATTGCAAATAGCTTTACTTTGATGATTTATAATCAATTTTATATTTATATTGTGATAACAAAAATTAGTGTTTTGATGACTAAATTACTTAATGCAATGATTTCACTACATAAATTTACATAATTGCTCTGGCTAAAGCAGCTGGGGGAAAAAAGTGTATTTGGTGATGAGCCTATTTTATTGTAATGCTCTGAATTTCTTGACTTCTAATTTACAAAGACTGGGGAATAAAGTGATTTTCCCACACATATATGAAAAAAATGACCTTACATATCAATAATCAATTTGTACAAATTAAATTTCATTAAAATATTTATCATATATATATATTATCAATGAAAGGTCTAAACCTCAGATTTTTGGCATTGAAAAAAAGTTTCAGGTTAAGTAGTAAGTACATTCACAAACAGTGTGTGTAACTGAATTTAAAAATTATGTATCACTTAGCATAATGTCCTCAATGCCTGTCCATGTTGTTGCAAATAACAGGATTTCCTTCTTTCTCACAGTTATATAATATTCTACCATGTATGTATACCACATCTTCTTGTTCATCAGTAGATAGATTCCTGAAACTGAGTCAGAGAAAGAACTTCAAATGCTGCATGATATCACTTACATGTAGAATCTAAAAATGCCAAGATCATAAAAACAGAAAAGAATGGTGGTTACCAAAGGCAGTAGTATTAGAAAACTGATAAATAAGTCCTAGAGATGTCATGTACAACATTAGTGAATATAGTCAACAATATTGTATTATAAACTTCAAAGTTGCTAAGAGAATAGATCTTAATTGGTCTCATCACACACACACAAAATGATAATTATGTGACATGTAACATAATAAAGGTAATAGCTAATACTAGGATGGCAACCATCTTGCAATACATAAATGTATGAAATTGATATGTTATACATTTAAACACACATTATATCTCACCCCCCCGAATAAATAAATAAAAAGTTATATGTCTTCAGTGTGATGTAATGAAGAGCCATCATTATGGAATGGGCTTTGCAGAATTATGTGTGAAAAGTGATTACTCTCCAGAGTTTTTTAGCATCAGAAATGTATTTTTATATTCAATGTTCAGATTAATCTTCACATAAAATTAATTATAAATTAGTGAGGTTCAATAATAATAATGTCATTGTTATATTACATCCATTTTATACATGAAGTAAAGATGTCTCAAGGGGAATACTTTCTTAAGGTTGATTTCATATGACACTTATTAATGTCAAGGATTTGATTTATTGAATAGGTATTGAATATGTGTCACATGCTGTTAAAGAAACACATTCCTTGATCTCTAACTTCTAAATTAGTGCTAGTTTCTTTGTTTTTGTGTGTGATATACACTCCAATGAAATAAATCAATTATATGCTGATAGCATGTGTTCAACACGGGCACCACATGTAGTATACTCTGTAAATGTTCAAATAAAAGCAGAAGTGGTTTACAAGAAAATTGGTTTTACATGTGACTAAGTACAGTGTTATTAAAGTGAATGAATGTTTTAGAACATTATGGTGAATTTTAATTAAATTTATTGGGGTGATATTGCTTAATAAAATTATATAGGTTTCAGGTATACAATTCTGTAATACATCATCTTTATATTATATTGTCTTTTCACCACCCCAACTCAAGTCTCCTTCCATCACCATTTACCACATCTTTGCCCACTTGTACCTTTTCCTATCCCCCTTTCCCTCTGGTAATCCCCATGCTGTTTTTTTAAAGATATTTCATAAAGGCACATATTTTAAAGATGTTAGTATGGATTTATTTTTGTATAGTTGAATGAGTATGTTCTAATTTTAGCAAATAAATGTGTTCATCAAACTGTGCTGCAATAAAAACCCTTTGTAAAGGTATACATACAAAAGATATTTATAAGAATACAAGGGGCCCAGTGCACGAATTCGAGCACCTTGAAAGGAACTGTGGGCCACAAGGTTGCAGTGGGCACAGGGGCGGGTCTCGGTTCATCCTCCATTCCCCTGCCTGCCACCTCCCACCATGGCCCCTGGTCCCCTGTCTGCCTGCAGTCCCACTGTGGCTGCTCCCACGTGCTGACAGTGCCAGCCCCGCTCTCACCCACTGATGGTGCAGAGCGATTGGGACTGGTGCCAGCAGTAGGTGCGAGCGGGACCTGCACCGTCAGCAGGTGCAAGCAGTGGCTGATGCCCCAATCGCCCCTCAGGAGCAGGGGAAGGTGGAGAAATCCTCAGGGGCAATAGGGGCTGGCAGCCACCACTCGCAACTGCTGATGGCGCAGAGCGATCGGGACTAGCGATAGGTGCCAGCAGCAAGTGTGAGCATTGGCTCCAGCACCTGCAGCAGGTGTGAGTGGGGCCAGTGCCAGCAGCAAGTGCAAGCGCCGGGCAGGACCACGGCATGCAGGAGCAAAGAATTTTTAGTAACCACCAGAGGCTCGCCCCGATGACAGTGACTAGTGCCCCGCCTTGCTCTGGAGCCCCCACTCACCTGCTCCACCATCCCACCATGGCCAATGTCCACCATGTTCCATGCTCTGCCACCTGCTGTGACACCTGCCATGTTTCATGCATTCCCCCTGGTGGTCAGTGCACGTCATAGCAACCGGTTGTTCAATTATTTGGTTGTTCAGTTGTTCCGCCATTTGGTTTATTTGCATATTAGGGTTTCATATATATAGATGAATTGTACATGTGAATACCAATTTTATTTCATTGAAAATTTGTATTCAACAAACATGCTACTCATAGTAAACTTGAGAACAAATGCTTTTAAAGAAAAACATTTAAATTAAATCTCCATGGAAGCTAAATGTAACTAGCAGAGGAAATAGTAAAAGAAAACCAATTTTCATCAAAATGGAGTAATCCTATAATATGCATTTTTTTTCAAATCATGTCTTAATACCATAAAGCTGGTGGTTAACCTACAGGTAATTTATTGAATCCATTAGCATGCCTTTCCATTTAGCCTCTGAAATGTATAAACATATTTTGAAGGATTTGGGTATATTAAAGTCAAGCTATTCAATGTATATATTCAAATATAATTTCTCTACTTTGTGTAAGTAAATGATACACTGCCCAAAAGCATTTGATGGTATTTCAACATCAATTGTAATTTTATAACTTTGAGGCACTTAAGTATTTTCTTCACCAATAATATCTGTACAAATACCTTTCATCACTATGTAAAATGGTATTCAATTATATGAAAAATTCCTTAAAGTCATCCTATATAACAAAAGCCTAGGTGGTGTCATGCCCTCGTGCGATGCCCTCACAAGATGGTGGCCACAAGATGACCACCACAAGATGGCCATGCACATAGTGAAGGCAGAGCCTGGTGGCCACTCCATGTGGTGAGGCATGGGGGTCCCATAGCCCTGCTCGGCACGGAGGAAGCCCATCTCAGTGTCTCTGCCGCCTCGCATGGAGGAGGCAGGTCCCTGTGGAGGAGGCGGGTCATGGCAGGAGAGGGCAGTTGGGGGCGATCAGGCCAGCAGGGGAGCAGTTAGGCATCGATCAGGTAAACACAAAAACGTTTGAAGATCTGGCAGGCAGTAATCCCTTTGCCCGCCCGCCACCCCAGCACAGATTTTCCTGGGCCCACCCTTACACATGGAAGGAGGATCACTGCCCCACCCAGGCCACAATAAACCCCTGCAGACGAGGGAAAAAGGGGCTTTTCCACGGCCACCCCCTGATGTCAGAAAACAACAAGTATTCTCTCAAAGAAAAAAAATACAGAAATCAATTAAAACATTTAAATATGAAAAACCAAAGGGAATTGGGTGGGAGAGGCAAGAGAGGAAAGGAATTGAAGTTTCTTGGGAAGAAGGGCCTCCCATGCCCCCCTGCCCATTAGGGATACAGGCTCACACAGTGAGTTTGCAGTGACACAGCTCCTTGTAGATCTGCCGACGAAGTTTGGGCATGTCCTGCTGGGTGAGGCTGAATGGCTGAGACAGGGCCAAATGCTTTCAGGACTGCAACACAAAGGCGCCACAATCACTGTCATTATTCTGCCTGGCCACGTTCATTTTGAAGTAACCTTTCCAGCCTTGATGGAAATCCAGCCGGTCTTTCTTCACTGCCTCTGCCTGTAGATACTTGGCAATATGCTTAGGGCAGGCGGTTTAGGGTGCGCTGCGAGTCAAAATAGGTGATGGTGCGTCACCTCACATCAACAGAGATGAGGGACCAATGCACCTCCAGGTGGATGGGGATCAGCAGCAGCTCCTTATTAAAGATGTCCACGCTTTTGGTCCACCTTTTCACCCCATCATAACCCTTGGTGCGGAGTTTATCGTAAAAGAAACTGTTGAAGAAATGCACCTTTTCAGGGACTGTGTCCATGACCAGGTCTCCATACATGTTCATCACCTGGTCATTGAGCCAGTTCTGTCCATACAAGGTCCCTAAGTCATCCATGGTCAGCACATGACGCTTATAAGCTACTCGGAAGCCCCCCACCATGGCATTGCCTGGCATCCGCTGGTAGGACTGGATCAGCTGTAACACCAGGCCCTTCCTGGAAGGCATAGAAAACTCCTGCTGGAAAATGTCCCCCAATTTCTCTACTACCTCATCAGTGCTAAGGGGGATGAGGCTGCCGTAAGTTTGAAGGAATTCATCTAAGATGCTCTGCACGCAGGTCACATGCTCCTCCCGCAGGGGGCTATGCTGGCCAGTTTTCTCCCCGGGCCGCTCTGCCTCTTCTGCAGTGTCCTGCGTGTGTGTGTGTGTGTGTGTGTGTGTGTGTGTGTGTGTGTGTGTGTGTGTTATACACACAGAAAGAGTATTATTGTAAGGAGTTTTCTCACACAGATATGGAGGCTGACAACTGCCAAAATTAGTAGTCTGAAAGATGAAAACAGAAAAGTTCATAATATAATTTCAGTCCTTCCAAATCTGAATCCTGCGGACCAGTGGTGTAGTTCTAGGAGAAAGGTCAGGGGAAAAAAACCAACAACACCCAAAGTCCCACCTGGAAAGCAGTTAGGCAGGATCCTTCCCTCTTACTCCTGAGAGGATCAGCCTTTTTGCTGTGGTCAGGCTTTCAGTGGACTGGAGGACGGTCATCACATTGGGGATGACAATCTACTTTATTTAGTCCACAGGTTCGAGTGCTAATCTCATCCAGAAACATCCTCACAGACACACCCAGAATAATGTTTGAGCAAATGTCGGTGTACCCCTTGGCCAGATCAAGTTAACGTATAAAATTAGCCATCACAACTCTGTATTTGTTCTCTGGTTTCTTAATTTCTGCAAGTAATTTTGGTTCATATCCTACTTTCTTTACACAATTCTGCTTTTCTAATTCTAATTTCTTATGCTGAATACCTAGCTCATTACTGTAGAACTTTTTTCCCTTTCTATTTCAGGAAAGTATCCCTATAAAGTTGCTTATCAGATCACAGATATTTTATATGCATTGCTTTTTAAAAATCTGCATAAGTTTTATATTGGTGAACTATTGGTAAAATAATACTGCATATCAAAAAGAAAAGATTTCAGTGACATAAAATAAGAAATATTAATTTCTCTGTGTCTTTGGTACTACTAGAGAAGCTCTCTAATTTCAATTGTGTTGGTTCATTTTATCTATCTCAGCTCTGTGAGATGAATTTGTTACACCCTCTAGATCCAATGAAGCCGTAAGTACACCACATATACTTGAAAAGAATTGGTATTTTTCAGTTATTCATGGAGTGGTTCTTTAAAGCTGTTGGTCAAGCTAGGGATTATACTCTTCAGATCTTTCAAAGTTGTTTTTTGTTTGTTGTTTTCATGCTCTATCAATTGCCAAGTATATAAAAATTCTTTAAATATGATACAAATTTTTCAATGTTACCTTATAATTCTTTTGATGTATGTATTGAGACCATATTATTAGCAACATGTAGTTTAAATCTGATAAATATTCACATTCAATTGAAATTTTATTCTATTGGTTTGATAATATTACTATTTTGTAATACATTGTAAATTTTTAAAGGCAATGATCATCAAAAGAGATTAAAAAAACTGTAGCTGTAAAGTTAATGGGAAATTGTATGGATATAGGGTGCCAAATGCTACCCACAATTTATGTCCTCATTAAGAAGGAAAACAAAACTGTAAAATGCAGGGATCAGGTTTTTACATCCTGAATTTACTGATTAATCTTATCATCACTAAATGAGCCAAACAAACTATGCTAAAATGTAATTTAATCTTTGGAATGTTGGCCCATCAGTAATGATAAATTCTGGACCAGAACTAGCCCTAGAATTAAACTAGAGAGAAACATGCAGCATCTACAAGTCAGGTTTTGGTTGTTGGTGGTAGTGGTATCAGTGTTTCTATTTCAACCTAAGATGCCCTGGTTTCATTCAAGTGTGGATTTCTCTGAAGTTTTCTGGCTTTTCTCCCATGTCAACCCTCTAAGGACTTATCAATAACCAATTTCTGAGTATTAACAATTTAACTTACACATCAGTTTCAGAACATAATTTGAGATTTTGTGAAGTTATGGGTTAGGCCCTAATGCTTATCTATAGTCTACAGAATGAGTTTTCAGATGATACTTCTCTGTCAAAGCCTCTACTATACAAAATCAATCCTATATAATAAAAGCCTAGGAGGCGTCGCGCTATGCCCTCACGCAACATCATCACAAGATGGCCACCACAATGTCGTCACAAGATGGCCACCACAATGTCGTCACAATATGGCTGCCACAAGATGGCTGGCAGGGGAGTGCAGTTGTGGGAGATCAGGCTGGCAGGGGAGGACAGTTGGGGGCAATCAGGACAGCAGGGGAGGGCAGTTGGGGCAATCAGGCCTGCAGGGGAACAGTTAAGCGTCAATCAGGTCAGTATGGGAGCTGTTAGGGGGCAATCAGGTTGACAGGCAGAAGTGGTTAGAAACAATCAGGCAGCAGGCAGGTGAGCAGTTAGGAGCCTGCAGTCCTGGGTTATGAGAGGGATGTCCAACTGCTGGTTTAAGTCTGATCCCACAGGGGTCGAGCCTAAACTGGCAGTCGGACATCCTCCAAGGGGTCCCAGATTGGAGAGGGTGCAGGCTGGGCTTAGGGACACACCCCCACCCCCACCCCCGTGCAGAATTTCGTGCACTGGGCCTCTGGTCTATATATATAAAAGCCTAAGCAACTGTCACAACTGGTCGACGGGTTGCTATGATGTGCACTGGCCACCAGGGGGTAGACGCTCAATGCGGGGCTGCCCCCTGGTGGTCAGTGCACTCCCACAGATAACCTCCCATTCTGGCCAACCTCCTGTGGTCCCTCCCCCCAGGCAGCCGGCCCTGATCGACCCGATCGCTGACCAGGCCAAGGGGCCCCACCTGTGAACGAATTCATGCAATGTGCCTCTAGTATTAATATAATTTGATACATACCTAAAATATTATTTCCACTTGAATGATAATGGATTAAAATATGAAAGATTGAAAACCTAATTTATCTTGTACAGGGCCCATTTGAACTTGTCTAAAAATTAACCCTTTTCCTAATTAGTAGTTAATACACAGAGAGTTACTTCTCCAAGGTCACACAATAAAAAATAAGTTGGGATTTTAATACTAGTCTTACTCCAGAGTCTTAATTATTATACTAGTACCTTTCTAGTATAAATAATTTTATGGAAGATTGACTTAAATATTTGTGCTAGAGCTTTTTTCTTTTTTATTATCTTTTTCTCAGTTCCTAAACTAAATATAATTATAATTCCCCATTTCTATTACTCAACATTATATTCGCTGTTGTCATACACTTCTTAATTATGTTTCAAAGTTACAAAAAATATTATTAGCTATCTCAAGAACTTAAGTCAAACGCAAATTATAAATAATTGATAAAATGACATTTTTAAGAATACAGAATAGGTGGTTTGGTATTTTTTTGGTTTATGTTTATAATTTCTAAAATTGTAGAACACTAAGTAGCACACAAATGACATATGTAAATATAACAAATTAAAGTGAAATACATTAATGTCAGGTTTCCTTTCCATGAATGTAATTTGCAGTATCTTAAGACAAATTTGAACATGTAATACTTGCACCAAATTACCTATTTTAAAATCTCTTTCACTATTTCTAGTTTATTAGTTTTTTTAAGAATGATTACATTATATTATATTTCATATATCATACACCATACATCATATATCATATACACTAGAGGCCCGGTGCACAAAATTCATTCATTGGGAGGGTGTCCCTCAGTTTGGCCTGAACCCTTTCCAATCTGAGACCCCTCAGGGGATGTCTGACTGCTGTCGTCGCTCTCTCAATCCAGAATCACTGGCTCCTAACCACTCACCTGCCTTCCTGCATAATGCCCCCAACTGCCCTCTCCTGCTGGCCTGGTCACCCCCAACGACCCTCTCCTGCTGGCCTGGTTGCCCCTAACTGCTCTCCCCTGCCAACCTGATTGCTCCTAACTGCCCTCCTCAGCAGGCCTGGTCGCCCCCAACTGCTCTCCCTTGCTGACCTGATCTTGCCACCAACTTCCCTCCCCTGCCAGCCTGATCTCACCCCTAACTGCCTCTGCCTCGGCCCCCACCACCATGGCTTTGTCTGGAAGGAAGTCAGGCGTCTGGAAGATGGCTGGTCGACCTGGTCTAATTAGCATATTACGTTTTTATTAGTATAGATTATATTATTATATATTATATATTATGTATTACATTATGCTCATTATCTCAACTAATTTGTACTCATTTTCATAAAGAAAAGATTATATTATTTGATCAAATAAGGAAAACTTGACCAGGTTATTAATGGACTAAATCAAGATTACACAGCTGATCTGGGATTTGATTATATCTCTTCAGAAAACAAATTCAATGTTATTTTAATTATACCTCACTTTCCTGTTGTTTTTTAAGAAATACTATTATAATAATTTGAAATATTAAAATCCACTCAATATAACCCAACCTATAAATATAGAATCCATGTTTCCTCTCAAAAATGCATGTTCTAATTTTTAGAGAAATAAGAAACTACTAGAAGTCTGCTATAAAATGAATCTCCAATATAAAGAACCTCAGAGAATAAAAAGGCACATCTCTTTTACACCTTTAAACTGGAAACATCAAAAGCATCTGGAAATTGAATTTTCACAGTAGGGGCTAGAAAGGAAAAGTAAGAAAATGAAGATATAGTACTAAATTATCATAATTCACCCCAGGTGTTGAAATTTTCATAACGGCATCTTTATAATGAGTATGAAGCCATGTATTCACAAATTTCTAAAGGTAAAAAGTCTTGATTCAACATCATGCTTATTATAAAAGGAGAATAAAAATAAAGGTAATTTTTGCCAAGTATTCTTATTTTTTTCTAATATTCAGGTAAACATAAAAAAATTGTATGTAGTAATATATATTATAATTTTTTGACAAATTAGGTGAGGCAATTATAAGACACAAAAATTCATATAATAATTGCCAAATAACATTGTTCACTAATAACAGTTTCATATACTGTATAAAATTTTATGAAAATATTTTATCATTTCAATTGAAAATATTGGTTGTCACAAGTAAACATGACATAAATATAAAGAAATACAGATAGTGCTAAAAAGACACAGGTTTATTAATGTCAAGGATTTATAATTTAGAGAAAAATAAATAAATTACAAATTAAGTGTAAAATAATAAAATTCTAATTTCCTGGGAAGTTTTAAAATTTGACATTTCAAAATTCCAGCTAAAATAAGCAGAGATAGAAAAACAAAATGAATAACTACAAATTTTGGAAAGTACCCTTTTTTGTAATTCACATACACATATATTCATATATACATATATTCACAAAACACAGTTTATACTCTCTGAAATATTAAAAAATTAATGTTATAGACATACATAATATGGTTAATAAGAATCAAGATTTATTACTATTTCACTATATATATAAACTAAGGTAATGAGAGAAAGAAGAAAGAAAGAAAGAAAGAAAGAAAGAAAGAAAGAAAGAAAGAAAGAAAGAAAGAAAGAAGAAAGAAAGAAAGAAAGAAAGAAAGAAAGAAAGAAAGGAAACATAAAGCACTTTGACATAATGGTCAAACTCAGTAGGACCATGTATGCAAAACTGAGTATAATTACACATCCAAAATAATATATGCCTCTATCTCTCTTAAAAAACCCTCACAAGCTAGTATTACAAATAAATAATTTTAAATGAGGTTCTTATTTGCTTTAAGAAAATTTTATAGTAAATGGAAGACATATCCTGTTTCAGTCAATGGTGGGTTTGATTTTTGTTTTGTTTTTTCATAGTTTAAGTACAGAGAGGCATCCAAACTCAGCAAAGGGAGTTTACACTGGAGGAAATTATTCATCCCATCAGATGTCATTAATCAAGAATCAAGTAGGCTACCCTATGAAAAATTCTTTAAGCAACATTATCTCATTCTGTACATTTTAAACTTACATAGTGTTGTATGTCAATTATATGTCAAGACAATTGAAACATTATCCTTCCCCTAATAACTCTAACAGTGGCAACTTTTACTCAAACCCTTTAACTATATGACACCCTCTTTTTAAAATTGATTTGAGAGTGAGAAAGAGGGAGAGAAATATCCATGTGAGAGAGAAACATTATTTGGTTGCCTCCCGTATGTGTCCCAACAAGGGATCAAACCCCCAATCTGGTATATACCCTGATCAGGTATCAAACTCACAACCTTTTTTGTGTACTATGGGACAATGCTCCAACCACAGCCATCTGGCCAGGAATATGATATATCCTATATAATAAAAGCCTAATATGCAAATCGACCAAACAGTGGAATGACTGGTCGCTATGATGTGCACTGACCACCAGGGGGCAGACGCTCAACACAGGAGATGCTCCCTGGTGATCAGTGTACTCCCATAGGGGGAGCGCTGCTCAGCCAGAAGCTGAGCTCATGGCTGGCGAGCACAGCGGTGGTGGCGGGAGCCTCGCGCTACTCTGAGGCAATGCTAAGGAGCAGTGAGCCGAGTGGTAAGGAGCCAGGGCTCCTGAACTGTGAAAGAGATGTCTGCCTGCAACAGGGTACAGGCCGGGCTGAGGGACCCCCCTGAGTGCATGAATTTTTGTGCACCGGGCCTCTAGTTTTTTTATAAAGTACATTTAACTAAAGTAAATAAACACATTTATTTGCAGCAGGTGGAAAATCTAAAAAGCACAGAATTTAAACCTTCACATGCACATATTTTAAACTCTCTGAAATGGAAATATTAAAAATTAATGTTACATACTTTCAATATTTCTTTAAAGAAACATTGTGCTATAGTCACACCTAGAACCAATACAAACTTTCTTTTTATACTTACAAGTTTAATTACAATAAACTTTGCTAAGCATTTCTTCATGCTTTACAATTGCTTTTAAATTGCATAGACAATTTATCTTTTAAATTGTCTTTCAAACTGAATTTAGTTCAAAATGATCTTTCTGTCATTGTTTTATTGTTTTTCTGTAGTTTACAAATAGCTCATTATTAAACAACTAGAGGCCCGGTGCACGAAATTCGTGCACTGGGGCGGGGGGTGTCCCTCAGCCCAGCCTGCACCCTCTCCAATCAGGGACCCCCCAGGGGATGTCTGACTGCCCTCCCCTGACAGCCATCTTGTGGTGCCCATCTTGTGATGACATGGGGGTGGCCATCTTGTGACCACATGAGGGTGGCCATCTTATGACCACATGGGGCAGCCATCTGGTGTGATGGTCAGTTTGCATATCGCCTCTTTATTATATAGGATATATTGCTCCATTAGAAGGTTTTATTTTCATTATTATTTCACTCATTAAATCTCTGCTCTGTTGTTTAGTCTTTCTTATTAATTTAGGTTGCAAAATTTTTGGTTGTTTATGAATATTACATCTATAATTTTATTATCATAAACTCTCATTTTGAATTGTTATTTCAAGGATATTCTTGTTTCATGAGATAGGAAAAACTTCACATTTCAATTTTCTGAAATAGTTTGAATATGAGTAGAAACATGCTTTCCTTCATGGTTATGAAATAATTATGAGCAAAGGCCTGTCTGAAGTCTTAGAGTTTTTCTTTGTGAGAAAATGTTATGAGCTACTTATGTCATTCCTTCAATGGTTACAGGAATAAGTTGGTTTCCTACGTTTCTTCAAATCAGTTTTTGATGGCTCATTTTTTAAGAATTAGTAAAATTTATCTAAAGTTCCAAACATACTAGAATAAAGTTTTTAATAATATCCTCTTTAACTTTTTGGTGACTGTAGGTTTTGTGATATCCCATTTTATTGCTGTAGTGTTGTATTGTTCTTTTACTCTTTTTTTGTCTCACTCTTTAGAGTAGTGTTTGTTATAATCTCACACTATGTTTGCAGATTTATCTTGAAGAATTGAACATTTTATAATTGTAAAGAATCTTTATCAATTCTCTCCTATGTTTTCTATACAATAACTCTATTAGATGTAAATTATATATAGGAGCCTAATTCTGATGTTTTGTTTCTGCTAATTCTAACTCATGGTTAGTAATTTTAATCGTTAAACATGATTTTAGAGTTGGCATTCACTCTAATATGGAAATCAACTGTTTCCTTGAGATTTAAGAGTTTGGCTCTCACCAATAACTTTTTGTTTCTTTCTTCCTATCGCCTCCAGGATATTATTGCTCAGGGTAATAGTTCATGTTAATTCATTATCTTGGAGTTTCTATTCAAACCCCAAACATACCTTAGGGAAAATCTGTAGTTACAAATTGTCAAAGGAAACTTTATTTTTCTTAATCAAAACCACATCAGGACAGAGTCTCATTCGTTCTCATTCTTTGATACAAAGAAATATGTTTGTCTCTTGTAGACCCCTACAATGAACATGCAGCCCTTCTAGGATAATGGATTAATTCATAAGTCTCATTTCCTATTCTCCGACTAGTTTGTGCTCAAGGTTTCCTCTCCTATAATTATGAGACCAGAGAAAATCTCTGCCCCTTGGATATCATAAGAGGCAACAATACCTCAAAATTATCAGGTTCAATGCCTTCTGAGATTTCATTTTCTTGAGAATTCAGGTGTGTAATTAAAAGAAACATCAGATTTATTCTGCATTTTTAGAAATTTTTCAAGAGAAGATAGTTGGATTATTTATTAATTACCAGTGGTAGATTTCTGTACTTACTTTTACTTACTTTTCTAAGCCATAAATCTCTAGCAGATTTTTTTTTATTCTTTACTGTTTAAAGTATTACATATAGAATTACATATGTTTCCTTTTTCCGCCATTGAAATTTCTCTGGCCACCCCCACTCCCCAGCACATGCCCTCAAATTCTAAGTGTTTGTATACATTGGTTATGCCTATACGCATGCATACAAGTCCTTTGGTTGATCTCTTACCACCACCACCCCACCCTCCTCTGTGTTCCCTCTGATGTTTGACAGTCTGTTTGATGCTTCTCTATATTTGCATCTATTTTTGTTCATCAGTTTGTGTTGTTCATTATATTCTACAAATGAGTGAGATCATGTGATATTTCTTTTTCTCTGACTGGCTTATTTTGCTTAGAATAGTGTTCTCCAGGTCCATCTATGCTGTTGCGAATGGTAAGAATTCCCTCTTTTTTACAGCAGCATAGTATTAAATTATGTAGATGTACAACAGTTTTTTAATCCAATCATCTGCTGATGGGCACTTAGGCTGTTTCCAAATCTTAGCTATTGTAAATTGTGCTTCTATGAACATAAGGGTGCATATGTCCTTTCTGATTGGTGTTTCTGATTTCTTGGGATATATTCCTAGATGTGAGATTACTGGGTCAAATGGGAGTTCCATTTTTAATTTTTTGAGGAATCTCCATACTGTTCTCCACAGTGGCTGTACCAGTCTGCATTCCCACCAGCACTGCACGAGGGTTCCATTTTCTCCGCATCCTCCCCAGCACTAGTCATTTGTTGATTTCTTGATGATAGTCGTTCTGACAGGTGTGAGATGGTACCTCATTGTCGTTTTGATTTGCATCTCTCAGATGATTAGTGACTTTGAGCATGTTTTCATATGTCTTTTGGTTTTCTGTATGTCCACTTTATAAAAGTGTCTATTCAGGTCCTTTGCCCATTTTTTTATTGGATTTTTTATCTTCCTTTTGTTAAGATACATGAGTGCCCTATAAATTTTGTAGATTAGTCTCTTATCAGATATAACATTGGCAAATATGTTCTCCCATGCATTGGGCTTTCTTATTGTTTTGTTGATTTTTTTTATGCTGTGAAGAAGCATTTTATTTTTATGTAGTCCCATTTGTTTATTTTCTCCTTAGTTTCCATTGCCTTAGGAGCTGTATCGGTAGAGATATTTCTATGACATATGTCTGATATTTTGCTGCCTATGGAGTCTTCTAAGATTTTTATAGTCTCCCGTCTTATGTTTAAGTCATTTATCCATTTTGAGTTTATTTTTGTGTATGGGGGTCTAGTTACATTTTTTGCATGTATCTGTCCAATGTTCCCAACACCATTTATTGAAGAGACTGTCCTGACCCCATTGCCACCTTTGTCAAATATTAATTGAGCATAATGTCTTGGGTTGAACTCTGGGTTCTCTGTTTTGTTCAATTGGTCTATATTTCTGTTCTTGTGCAAGTATCAGGCAGTTTTGAGAACAGTGGCTTTGTAATATAGCTTGATATCTGGTATTGTGATCCCTTCAGCTTTGTTCTACTTTCTCAAGATTGCTGAGGCTATTCAGGGTCTTTTTATTATTTTATATCAATTTTTGGAGCATTTGTTCTATGTATGTGAAGTATGCCATTGGTATTTTAATGGGGATTGCATTTTCAGTCGATTGTTTTGGGTAGTATGGACATTTTAATAATGTTGATTTTACCAATCCATGAACACAGTATATTCATCCATTTGTTTATGTCTTCCTCTATTGCTTTTTTCAATGTCCTGTAGTTTTCCGAGTATAGTTCTTTTACGTCCTTAGTTAAGTGTTATTCCTAGGTATCTTAATTTTTTGGGTGCAATGGTAAATGGGATTTTTTTTTTTTAGTTTCTCTTTCTGTGAGTTCATTATTGGTGTATAAAAAAGCCATAGATTTCTGGGTGTTAATTTTGTATCCTGCTACATTGCCAAATTCATTTATTAATTCTAGTAGTTTTTTGATGGAGTCTTTAGTGTTTTCTATGTACAGTATCATGTCATCTGCGAATAAGGACAGTTTTACTTCTTCTTTTCCAATTTGGATGCCTTTTATTTCTTCTTCTTATCTGATCCCTATAGCTAGCACTTCCAGTACTATGTTGAACAGGAGTGGTGAGAGTGAGCATCCCTGTCTCATTCTTATTCTTAGGGGAAATGGTTTTAGTTTTTGCCCATTGAGTATGGTGTTGGCTGTAGGTTTGTCATATAAGGCTTTTATTATGTGGAGGTATGAGAGTTTTTATCAAAAAAAGAGTGTTACATTTTGTCAAAATGCTTTTTCTGCATCAATTGATTTGATTATTTGATCTGTATCTCTCAACTTGTTTATGTGGTGTATCATGTTTATTGATTTGTGGATATTATACCATCCTTGCATCCCTGGAATAAATCCCACTTAGTCATGGTGTATAACCTTTCTAATGAAATGCCTGATCTGATTTGCTAGAATTTTGTTGAGGATTTTAGGATCTATGTTGATCTGAGATATTGGCCTGTAATTCTCTTTCTTTGTAGTGTCTCTGTCTGGTTTTGAGATTAAAATAATTCTGGCTCCATGGAAAGTGCTTGGAAGTGTTCCTTCCTCTTGAATTTTTTGGAATAGTCTGAGGAGGGTAGGTTTTAGTTCCTCTTTGAATGTTTGTTAAAACTCCCCTGTGAAACCGTCTGTACCAGGGCTTTTGTTTGCTGGAAGTATTTTTATTACTGCTTTAATTTCATCAATAGTTATTGGCCTATTCATATATTTTACAATTCTTTGTATTTCTCTGGGGTCTGTTGTTATTTTACCTCTTTCATTTCTGATTGTGTTTATTTGGGTCCTCTCTCTTTGCTTCTTGGTGAGCCTGGCTAGAGGTTTATCAATCTTGTTTATCCTTTCAATGAACCCACTCTTGGTTTTATTGATATTTTGTATTATTTTTATCTCTATGTCATTTATTTCCACTCTGATCTTTATTATTTCCCTCCTTCTGCTCACTCTGAGCTTTTTTTTCACTCGTTCTAATTCTTTAAGTTGTAAAATTAGTTAATTTATTACCAGATTGTCTTGTTTTAGAGGTAGGCCTGTAATGCTATGAACTTCACTCTCAGGGCTGCTTTCACTGGGTCCCATAGAATTTGGATTATTGTGTTTTCATTGTCATTTGTTTTCAGGATTTTTTTTAATATATATTTTTTTATTTCTTTGGTAACCCAATCATTGTTTAATAACATGCTATTTAGCCTCCAAGTGTTTGATTTTTTTGGATTGCTTTTATTACGGTTGATTTCTAATATTTTTCCATTGTGATCTGAGAATATACTTAATATTATTTCAATCTTCTTGAATTTGAAGAGACTGCCTGTGTCCCAATATGTGGTCTATCTTTGAAAATGTCCCATGTGCACTTGAGAAGAATGTATATTCCATAGCTTTGGGGTGAAATGTTCTGAAGATATCAATTAATTCCATCTGATCTAGTGAGTCATTTAGGATTGTTATTTCTTTGCTGATTTTTTGTCTAGAGAGGATTTATCCAGTGATGTCAATGGGGTATTAAAGTCCCCTACTATGATTATATTGCTGTTGATCTCTCCCTTGATATCTTCCAGAAGTTTTTTTTATATATGTGGGTGCTCGTGCATTAAGTGCATATATGTTTACCAGAGTTATATCCCTTGTTGTGTCAATCCCTTTAGTAGTATGAAGTGGCCTTCCTTATCTCTTGTTATGGTCTTCACTTTGAGTTCTATTTTGTCAGATGTAAGTATTGCTACCCCACCTTTTTTTCATTTCCATTTGCCTGAAAAACATTTTTCCATCCCTTCACTTTCAGTATGTGAGAGTCCCTTGTTCTGAGGTGGGTCTCTTGTAGATAGCATATATATGGGTCATGTTTTCTTATCTATTCAGCCGCTCTAGGTCTTTTGATTGGAGCATTTAGTTCATTTATGTTTAAGATAACTATTGATAGGTACTTGTTTGTAACCATTTTTATTCTTTATTCCTGTGTTTCTTCCTCCCTTTCTATTTCTTCTTTTTACACCAGTCTCTTTAGCATTTCTTGCATTGCTGGCTTAGTAGTGATAAATTCCCTTAGCTTCTCCGCCCCCCCCGCTTTTTTTTTGTCTGTGAAGCCCCTGATTTCCCCTTCAATTTTGATTGATAGCCTTGCTGGATAGAGTATTCTTGGTTTAATTTCCTTGCTTTTCATCACTTTATATACTTAATTCCATTCCATTCTGGCCTGATATGTTTCTTTTGAGAAATCATTGGATAATCTAATGCAGCGGTTTGGAAAACACATATATAATTACATATTGTTTTTGTGATTAATCACTATGCTTTAATTATGTTCAATTTGTAACAATGAAAATACATCCTGCATATCATTTATATTACAATTCATAACAGTAGCAAAATTACAGTTATGAAGTAGCAACAAAAATAATTTTATGGTTGGGGGTCACCACAACATGAGGAATTGTATTAAAGGGTCGTGGCATTAGGAAGGTTGAGAACCACTGATGTAATGGAAGATCCCTTGTAGGTAACTTTCTGTCTCTCTCTCTTGCAGCCTTTAAGATTCTCTCTTCCTCATCAATATTTTCCATTGTAATTACGATGTGTGTTGACGTGGGTCTTTTTGGGTTCATCTTATTTGGGACTCTCAGGGAAGTTTTCTGTCATTATTTCTTCAAATAATTTTTCTAATCCTTGCTCCTCTTCTTGTAATTCTTGCACCCTTATTATCCATATGTTACTTCGTTTCATGTTTTCCCAAATCTCCCTTAGGCTCTCCTCCTGGTTTCTGAATTTTTTCTTCAATTGCTGTTCCAATAGGTATATTGTTCTGCCATGTCTTTAACTCACTAATTCAGTTCTCTGCTTCTTCTAGTCTACTGTTTAAACAATCCATTGTGGTTTTTATTGTAGCTACATCATTCTTTATTTCCTCTTGATTCTTACATAAGTTGTTGATTTTCTTATTCAGCTGGTTTAGGAACTGTATGACCTTTACTTTGAATTATTTTTCTGACATAGTGCTTGCCTCTGTTTCACTTAGTTCCTTTTCTGGTAATTCCTTCTTTTCTTTCCTTTGGGGGCTCTTTGTCTCCTCATTTTTGTTCTCACCAAATGGTCCAGGTCCTGAGTCACATGGGGTGTGTAGCTGAAGTACAGGGCTTTGCAGGAGGGTCCCACACTGCAACCATCACTGGAGGGTCCAGGCACTAGGGTGCCCAGGACTCTTGGCCTTTAGTGGCAGGTTGGCGAGAGGGTCACACACCCAGAGTATCACTGAAACGGCAGGTAAATGGGAGGGTCATGCACCCTGGGTCACCAGAGGTCCAAGGTACTGTAATGTGTGGGTCCTGTGGCCACAGCCACAGGTTGGCAGGAGGGTTGCACACCCTGAGAGTCACCAGAGGGCTCAGGTGCTGGGATACACAAGGCCCCTGACCAAAGCAGTGGGTATGTGGAAAGGTCATGCACCCTGAGAGTCACTGGCTGAACCAGGCATCAGGACATGCAGAGTCCCTGGCCACATCTGCTGGTTGGCGGGAGGGTCGTGCAACCCAAGTCACTGGAGGGCCCAGGCACCTAGATGTGTGGGGGTCCATGGATTAGCGGTGGGTTGGTGGGAGGGAAGCATACTCTGGTACTCACAGAAGCCTGGGGCTGGGGAGGTTGGAGTCCTGGTGTCTGTGGGTCTGCAGATAACCTAGCAGGTCTTTGGCTGAAGTGGCTATATAGTCCGTAGTGTTGTCTGAGGCCACTCTGGGTGGTGGTGAGTCTGGGCTCCTAGTCACTGCAGCTCTCCTCTTCAAAATTGCATGGTTTCTGTTCTAATAGATATTTTGTGATTATTATGATTTGAAGGACTTGTGAATTGTCTATCAAACTACTACATCTAACATTAAAATTGTGAGCTTACAGGAATGCTGAGGTGTTTGACTTCCATCAGTAGGTATTTAAAACACATGGATCAAGATTGTGACATAGGTCATTTCTGACTTTGATGTTTCTCAAAAGAAGACCAACTACCAAGTGTCCAAAAATAAGACACTATTATGAGGATTCAAGGACAGGCAGGTCAAGTTAAAGCCACTCCCCTAATGTGGGAACCAGGCCAGAGGCCCTGATAGTCAAGGCCAATGAAAGCACAGAGGCCTTGTTTCCTATACACTGGACAGCCCAAGCCCACTCTGTGCCTAGGCTAAGATACCATACACAGCTTCAAGGCCACAGTGATCTCACGGTATGCTGTGCCCTTCTATAACCCAAATGATTGATGTCACTGTTGGAAACTAGCCTTCTTTGTCTCTGGAGTAATATATAGGCTATTGACTAGCTAGTGTAAGAAGCAGAGGCAGTAGGCACAGAGAATGTAGCTCTTATGTGTGCAGGAGAGGCTAGAGAGCTCAGACAGAGCTGAGAGCTGGTACTGCTACAATGTAAGGCTAAGAACTCATAGAGAGTTCAGATATATCCATCATGTTAACTAGTCAGTCAGCTGAGAAAGAAGCTTGGAAGTAGTTACTATGTGAGGCTACAGAGACGAGCCAGTGTGCCAGGCAAGGGAGACAAGAGAAGCTGCTGAGACAGAGAGCTTAGGTACCACTATGATGTGAGCTGGCGAGTCTAGGGGGCAGTGTGAAGCTGCTCAGACAATAACTATGGGTACAGAGACTATGCTATTACTGTGTAGGAAATATATGTAATTACCAGCCAGTGTACGGCTGCCTATATAGGATAGCTGTGAAGAACTGTCTTGTCTGATCACTATGTGGCCTCTGGCTTCTGCAATAAAGACTCATTTTATAAGAATCTACAACTTCTCATGGTTTCTCTTTCTAAGACCTCACATCCAAGGAATTCCAGCCCTGGGCAGGGATGCTCGGACCCTATACCTGTAACTAGTGAGCAGAGGATAAGTTCCCAACAGTTACTACAGTGGGCAGAGTTTGGGAAGGAACCCACCCTGGCATAGTTGGGAAGAATGAAGAAGAATATGTGGACTCAGAACAACTCAGATCAGAAGTGCTGAGCAGTGCTCCTGCTGGCTCTGACACCTAGACACAGAGACCAAGAAGAATCACATTAGAAGAGTTGGGGGAGCGCTACTCTTTGACTGCATGGCCCCATTCCATGGCCTCACATGGTACTGCATGACGCAGTCCGTGGCTTATGATTTGTCCAGCAAGAAAAAGAGAGGCCCAAGTGTTCATGTGGCTCCCTCAGTATTATGGGTCACTTCCTGGGAAGTAAACTGGGGTCTCATCTCATGGGGACCACTGAGAATCTGTGGGGCTTGACTTCTGGTGATCAGATTGTGATGGAGAAGCCCTCAGGGATTTACAGAAACGAGCACTTGAATCTTGGCTGACTGAATTCTCACCCTAGCAGTGAGCAAATAGAAATCTCAACCAGTGGCTCTATTCACTCTATTCATCTGTAGAACCAAGATGGTAGACTCATCTGATCAAGAAATTCAGATCTCAATTCTGCCTGATTTTGGACCCCAAACAACAAGCCTTGTCAGCCTTGGAGAATGTTCTACCTACCACCCACAAGGCAGGGAAACTAAGTCATAGCCTGACTACTGTTGAGTGTATTCTCAGGGTTGCTCCCAACAACGGAGCCTGGTTGAAGCACCTGGGAAGCTACTTATCCCAGCAGTAGCTGAGCAGAGAGCCTGACCAGCAGTTCTGCCTTTCTTTTGAGATGACTGGTGTCCCTGTCTGGCCAGAGGACTTGGTATGCAGTTCTGCCTGGTTTGAGTCCCAGAGAACAAGCCCTACTGGGTTGGAGCCTATTCTGCCAGACCCAGGAGTGAAGCTAATACATAGGCCCACCTACTGCTGAGTGTATACCCAGCCCCATCCATGTTGGAAGCCTGACAGAGAATCTAGGAAACTGAATAGCCCATTCTGTAATCACATTTGGGCAGTGAACCAACCCAGCAATCCTATCCGACTGTTCCCAGCCAGCAGCAGCCCTCCAACCTCAAAGCTCTGGCAGTTGTCTTGTATAAAAATAACCCCCAAGAGCAAGCTCCAATTGCCCAAAGATGCTAGCAGCTGACCCACCCATAACCCTGAGCCGAGCTGACTGGTGGAGGACTGTTTGCCAAAGTGAGCCTGTGAATCTGAAAGAGGAGAATACATATTCTAATGTTTAGATACCAACATACAGAATCAAGGATCATGAAAAATTAAGTAAACATGATACCACCAAAGAAAACTAATAAAGCTCCAATAACTGACCCTAAAGAAATGTAGATCTGCCCTAACCGGTTTGGCTCAGTGGATAGAGCATTGGCCTGCGGACTCAAGGGTCCCAGGTTCAATTCCGGTCAAGGGCATGTACCTTGGTTGCGGGCACATCCCCAGTAGGGGGTGTGCAGGAGGCAGCTGATCGATGTTTCTCTCTCATTAATGTTTCTGGGTCTCTATCCCTCTCCCTTCCTCTCTGTAAAAAAATCAATAAAATATATTTTTTTAAAAAAGTTAAAAAAAATATATAGATCTATGAACTATCTGCCAACGAATTTAGGATACTATGCTTAAATAAGCTTAGTGAACTTTAAGAACACACAGAGAGACACTAAAAAAAATTAGGAAAACAATGCATGAACAAGACAAGAAGTTCAATAACAACAAAAATAAAAACCATAAAAAAAGATCCTCACACCTATTAGAATGACTACCATCAAAAAGACAAGTGGTAACAAATGCTGTCAAGGCTATGGGAAAAAGGGAACCCTGTGTACTCTTGGAGAGAATGTAACTTGGTATGATCACTATGAATAAGAGTATGGAAGTTCCTCAAAAAATTAAAAATAGAACTACCATGTAATATAGCAATTCTACTTCTGGCATATATCTAAAGAAAACAAAATCACTAGCTTGAAGAGATATCTGCACACACATGTTCACTGCAGCATTGTTTATAATAACTAAGACATGGAAAAAAAACCTAAATGTCCTTCAATGAATGAATAGACTTTAAAAAGTGGCACACACACCATGTAATACTATTCAGTCATAAAAAAAGAAAAATTTGCCATATGCAACAATATAAATCTATCTTGAGTGCATTATGCTAAGTGAAATAAGTCAGTCAGAGAAATACAAATACTATATGATCTCACTTATATATGAAATCTAAAAATAAATTATTCACAGAAACAGAGATAATATTTGTGGTTGCCATGAGTGGAGAGTGGAATGTGGGAGAATTAGTTAAGGTGATCTAAAGATACAAACTTCCAGTTATAAGATAAATAAGTACTGAATATGTAATTTACAACATGATACTATGGTTAACAATACTCTATTGTATATTTAAAATTTGCTAAAAAAGTAGATCTTAAAACAACATAGTCCCCATGTTGTTCAAAAGGCAACTGTATATGAAAAACTTTAAAAATAAAACACAGGGCATCAATATATAGATAAAATTATATTTGCTATAGCTTAATATATACAATTACAAGATTTCTTCAGATTTTCTGTTTACAAATGAAGATAGCTATATTAGTAGGATTTTTATTCTAATTGCATATTCACCTAGTACTATGTCCTTACATAGTACCAGCATAGTACTTTACATAGTATCTGTAGCACAAATAATCTTTAATTGAATATGGGAAGTTGAAGACAGTAGATATTTTACCATCCTTGAGCAAATACTATATTGTATGTTGATAACTTTTTATAATTTTTAGTTTTTCTTTTCTGAAATGATTAGTAATCAAAATTTATGATCTTCATGAAATTTTAAATTGGTAACAGTGGTGAGACAATTGAGTTTGATCTTTTGTGAGTACTAGATAATACATTGTGAGAATGTATAATTAATCTATTCAGATTATTTCCAGTACTTTAAAGGATATATTCTGCTAATATATTAGTTGAAGAAATTGTGTGAGCTTCTTCATTATATGATGAGTTACCTGCAGTTTCAAATTTAATTAAGTCAATCTAATTCCTGTAAAGTTTGCCCAAAAGCTAGGAGCAATTGATAGCAGCTGATAGCTTTGGGAGCTCTTCTGGTTTACATTGCACGTATGCTAACTAATTGGATAATTTTGGTATTTGCCTATAGTTTCAGAAGTGTTGTAACTAGGATTTTCAAATAGGCTGTTCATTACTCTCAGACCATATGTTGTATACATGGAACATAATGGACTAGCAATACGTTTGGGTACTCCTGGAGGTGTCAAGCAAGTTAATAAAATGCATTGATTTGGGCATAACTTCCAACTTATATATTGGAATTATATTTTGATCAAAGTTTTATCCACTTTACTACTCAAAAACCCCAGAAGCATTAAGAAAAGAAAACAAGCTCATTCATGTTTTGCTAAATTTTCTGTTTTAAGCATATTCCTTTCACTCTTATAAGTCAATGTCAGGAACCATATTTGTGTGTGGTTATTAAAGAAAGAAACATATTATCTGTATCAGAAAATCTAGCCATGTAAATATTATAGGACACATAAAATCAATGATTTTATCAAAGGGAAAATATTATAACCTGAGTGAAACAAATGGATTGAGATAATATATACATAATTCCAAAAAGGTCATTTTTAGGTCCACAGCGTATTTTTTCACCAATGTAGATTACATCATGTCAGGAAAACATACAATAATTATTAAATTTATTTGAGAGACTAACCACAGGAGTAAGTTCTTAGTAATTAAAGAAGTTGTAGATATATACCAAATATAAATTCATGTTCATGTACCCACTATTACACATGAGAATATCCATTGGGATATCAATAACAATGGCCAAAATATGAAAATAATCCAAATATACATCTAGTGGTAAAATGGAAAATGAAAATAAACTATAGAATATTCAAAAGTGAAATACTATATATTAGTATTAACTCATACTGAAGAGCTCTTCTAGTTAAAAGTGTGGTGATAAGCACATGGGTACAAAGAAATGTCAATAGAATAACATTGAAAATCCAAAAATAATTCGGGTCCATAAGGAAGTTTTTCATCTGATAAAGGTGGCAGCACATATCAGTGGCAAAAATTGACTTTTTAAAAAATAGGCTTAGGAAATGGAAAGCTATATGAAACAAAGAGATAAAGTTAAATTACTCACATGAAAATTTCAATATGGATCAGAAATCTAAATGTTAATCACAAGGCTATACAAATACTAAAAAGAACTAGGATTGCTCTGTAACCTGAGTATTAAGATAGGTTTACTTAGCTTGATTAAAAGAAATATAAATAACTAAAATAACTGCATGGTAAAAATATATATATTTATATATGTTTCAGAAAAAAATATTTGTAACAGACACCACACACACACACACATACACACACACACAATATCTTAATATAAAAATAATTTTAAAAATGGTGGAACAGCATGAAGTAAAAATCTTAGGGACAATGGACTTAGGCAAAAGAAATGAACAATCAACTCATTAAAAAAGAAACTGTAGTCCAGCCAGTGTGGCTCAGTGGTTGAGTGTCGACCCATGAATCAAGAGGTCGGCAGTTTGATTCCAGGTCACAGCACAAGCCTGAGTTGTGGGCTCAATCCCCAGTGGGAGGCCTGCAGGAGGCAGCCAATCAATGATTCTCTCTCATTAGTAATGTTTCTAGCTCTCTCTCCCTCTCCCTTCTTCTCTCTTTAGAATCAATAAAAATATATTTTTTAAAAAGAAACTGTAAAAAAAAGTCCACATAAATACTATTCAACTTCATTCATAATTGGAGACTCACAAATTCAACCTTTAAGCAAGAGAATTTGAAATTATCTAACAAACTATTAAATCACATATGTTTTTACTCTTTTTTATCTTTAATTTCTTTATTGGTTAGGGTATTAGAAATGTGTCCTCATCCCCCCATTAACCCCCAGACCCCCCCCACTCATGCTCTCATCCCCCTGATGTCCCTGTCTATTGGTTTGGCTTATATGCATGCATACGAGTCCTTTGGTTGATCTCTTCCCCTTACCCCCACCCTCCCCTGCCTTCCCTCTGAGGTTTGATAGTCTGATCACTGTTTCTCTGTCTTTGGGTCCTTGTTCATCAGTCTATATTGTTCTCTATATTCCACAAATGAGTGAGATCATGTGGTATTTATCTTTCTCTGACTGGCTTATTTCACTTAGCATAATGCTCTCCAGTTCCATCCACGCTGTTGCAAATGGCAAGAGTTCCTTCTTTTTTACCGCAATGTAGTATTCCATTGTATAGATGTACCACTGTTTTTTAATCCACTCATCTGCTGATGGGCACTTAGGCTGTTTCCAAATCTTAGCTATGGTGAATTGAGCTTATGCTTTTACTCTTTAAATGAGAGATATCCTTTCAAAATATTTACCCCAAAGATATTTTAATTATACAAAAATACATATGCACAAAGTATTCCATTACAATGATATTTATAATGGAGAAATATTGAAAATAACCTAAGTTCTCACACATGAAAAATTGTTTGAAAATACTTGGTTTGGCTATGAAATTGATCACTATGTATGTGTAAAAAGAGAGGGAGATCTTCATGAAGCAAAATGGAGGGATTTCTAGGATTTATTAACAAGAAAAATACAACTGAATATAAGTTTATATTTATATATAAAATGATGAGGTTTTGTTAAAATGAAGAAAAATGAGAAAATATACAGCATTTACTTATTTTTCCAAATGGAAACACAAGAAGGGCAAACAAGAAACTAATGACAGGGTATATAAATGCTATTTGTGCTTTTCTTGCAACTGTCCTGTGAATTTGAAACTATAAAAAAATAAGACTTGAAATAGATGTAGCTGGAAAATTCAGAAAAGCAGAGTGGAATTTTTTCCCACTATCAGTGCTGAGAAGACAAAAATACCCTCACTTCAGGAATCTCTTAAATAGAATATTTTTCATTTCTTTAGAACAGCAAACAGTTCTTAAAAGTAGTTTTTCCTCCCACATATTGCCTAGTGTATACTATAAATAATAGTTAAATCTAGTATATACTATAAATAATAGAAAAAAAGAATGTTAATCATAGTCAGATTAAATATAGACTGATACATCTAACAGTTTTAATTTATACATTTTTTTTCTTTCAGAGTTCAGCTTTATATTGAACATGTTACAAAAGAAGTTTAGTCAAAAAGACCAATGCCTATGTCATCATCAGACTCCTCAGATTCTTCTTTTTTTGCTTCCACTTTCTTCTCCTCAGCTGGGGCAGCAGTAGTGGAGGGGGAAGGATCTCTTGCTGGTGCAGCACAAGTTGCAGGCGCAGGTCCACCAGCCCCTACATTGCAGTTGAGACACTCAATGTTGACATTGGCGAGAGCCTTTGCAAACAAACCTGGCCAGAGAGGTTCAACCTTTACACCAACTGCTTTAATGAGGGCATTGATCTTATGCTCCATCTCCATCACTTCATCATCGTTCAGAATAAGGGCCGAGTAGATGCAGGTGAGCTCCAAGATGGAGGCCATGGTGAGGGCGAGCTCTGGGCGAGCGCTGCCAGGAGCAGTGTTAGTCACCCGATGAAGGGAGGGCCTCACCCCACCGCTGCCTTAGCATCCTTGGAAGAACTGAGCACCTTACCAGCAGCTGGAGAAAACTAGTTTCCACAGTTTTATTCCAGTTGTTTGCCTCAAGAGCTTTTGGCTTTAAAAATATTAAACTATATGTAATTAATGTCATTTTTCATTCTATCCTATATAATAAAAGACTAATATGCAAATAGACTGAATGGCAGAACAACCAAACAACTGAACAACCAGTTGTTATGACGCAAGCTGACAACTAGAAGGTATGCACGGAACATGGTGGGCGTGGGCAGCAAGCGGCAGAGCGTGGAACATGGCGAGCATCAGCCATGGCGGGATGGTGGACCAGGTGAGTGGGGGCGCCAGACAGAGGCAGGGTGACAGTTGCTGTCATTGGGCGAGCCTCTGGTGGTTACTAACAATTCTTTGCTCCCATGTGCCACAGTCCTGCCCACTGCTCGCACCTGCTGCCGGCACCTGCCCCACTCGCACCTGCTACTGGTGCCTGGCACTGGTGCTGATCGCTTGGCACCGTCAGCGGATGTGAGAGGCAGCTGCCAGTCCCAATATCCCCTGAGGGCTTCTCCACCTTTCCCTGCTCCTGAGGGGCAACTAGGGCAGCAGCCACCACTCGCATCCACTGACAGCACAGGCCCCACTCGCACCTGCTGCTGGCGCTGGCCCCAATTACTCAGCGCCATCAGCAGGTGTGAGCGGGGCTGGCTCCATCAACATGTGGGGGCAGTGGTGGTGGGAGGGCCTAGGCGGAGCCACAGAGGATGGGCCGAGACCCCCCCCCCCACCGTGCCCATCACAGCCTTGCAGCCCACAGTTCCTTTCAAGGTGCACGGATTCATGCACTGGGCCCCTAGTATTTATATAAAATACTGTCCAAATCATAATAACTTCTAAAATCAAAGTCAATATTAACAAAGTTTTCTTATATTTGAAAAATATATTTTTATATTAATAATACACAAAAGACATTTTAAAGCAATTTTTGTCTACATTATCTAACAGTAAGCCTAAGGCAAGTACATAGTGTGGTCACTAGATGGTTCTTCTGATCAATGAGTTTTAGCTAAGTAAATAAAGCATAAATGTGGACAATCAAATGAGGATGTAAAGCTCTCTTTTTGGGTGAAAAGCTGGAATATAAGATATATTAAATACTGATGGTTACTGCTTAAGAAAAGCTATTTATTTCTTTATTTTAAAGACAAAATTCCATTTCAAAAAGATAAAATTATTTTAGGTATAAAGTAAGAAATTTGGAACATAAGTAAATTCAATGCTAGCATTACTGTTGAAATACACTACCAAGATAGTGCCATATATAGGAAAGGCTATTAGATTATGAGCAAGAAAAACTAATTTTCGCATTCTGCTTTCAGCACACTTGAACCTTTCTCATGAATGTTCTGCACCCTCTGCAAGAAGGGTGCTGGGCAGTTGAGTAGTCTGCCGTGATGTTTTTAGCAAATTAGACAGCACCACTGCCTTTCAGCACTAGATTTGAGAGGAAACAAGACAGGCTGGGAAACCAGTGCAAAGCCTGCTGGAATTACTGGCATATGATAGATGGATCTAAATACAGGGTGGGGCAAAAGTAGATCTACGGTTCTAAGTATGCAAAACACAGTTTATTCTTATATTTTTAAATTAATTATTGTATTATTTTCTATACAAACAACCATAAACATACTTTAGCCCCAAGCTGTATTGTCTATTCTAAAGTCTAACCATAGGAAAGATTATCTAGCTGGGATTTCACATGAGTATCAGATCCACTGAACTCAAGGGGATGGGGATTAGGCATCAGATATCTCCCCCACAGGAAACAATGTAAACTGACAACCAAACACTTGCTCAAATTTTTTATTTCAGATCTTTTATTAATAGAATCTGCAAAAATGATTCTCCAATATCATACTACCTGAATCAGATTCACCAATTTACTTATTAAAATTTATTCTCCTGCTCTCCTTTCTCATCTATGGAATACATCTTAAGGTGGGGTTCCACAAACTGAAGTTTTTCAACATACCCCAGGTGACATATAGATGCTAAAATTTTGAAACCACTGCAGTATATATGCTCTACAGGCCACAAGGGGATTCTTGCCTTGGGAATTGATGGTAATTCCTAAAAGTTAAATCCTTTTTCAAAAACCGTATATATAACTCTTAACAAATTGACACTCTGGATGAGAATAAAAAAATTTAAACGTAAAATAATTCAATGTGAATAAAAATGATAAGTTGAAAGTTGAAAGGAAACAACAAAGAAGCTATAGAAAAAGAAAGAGTAAGAACATGTCTATTTACTAGAGTACTTCATTATTTCAAGTTTCTAAGTACAAGACAATGGAAATGAAAGGGTAATTCTATAACTGATTGTATGTACTAGCGGTAGCTTAAGAGAAACACATGATTTCATAAAATTGCTTACTCTCATGTTGTCTTTGTCAACTCTTTGAATTGGCACTTACAATGCACTAAACTTATTGGAAGGCACAATTAAAGACTCCAGATGTGATTTTGATTTAGCCCGAGAAAAGAAATTTTGAGATACTGATGATGAATGCCAATTTATTACATTCTGCTCAAATGTTGGCAGTAACATGAGTGAAACCCACACAGTGTTATTGTAACACATTAATTATTTTCTTTTACTTGACTCAATTATGTACAGACTTGAAATTAATAGATTTCTCCAGATAACAACAGAGAACTTTGCTAAATACATGTGTGTGTTTTTTTCTGAGCCAGATACATACACCTAGAATAAATTACTGATGCCAATTGATTTTTTTTTAAAAAATCTGGGAACAATGAACATGGTAATATTTGGGGTCCAGTTTTTTGTTATTGTTGTTGTTGTAAAGTAACCTAAATTAAGTGTTACAAGTAAACAGGAATTTCTATAAATATTTTCAAAATTAGGAAATGCTCTTAATCCTTGAAATTAAAGATAAATATCTCAAAAAATAAATACTTTATATTATGGGTTCTTAACCTGTTTTTTTTTTTTCTGTTTTGAATATTGGGCATCTGACACTTCGTACAATAAATCCAGTGAGATTGGTGGTACACAAACGTGAGTACATTGGCTTAGCCAGATTTGAGTTGCCGCTTCATAGCTGTAAAATCTTCAGCAGCAAACTTTGGTATTTTCACCTGTTAATCAAAATAATGCCCTCTTACAGTGTGTTTATCATGATTAAAATGTACATTGTAAATAAACTGTTGCTCTGAGTTTTATATGTTTACTAAGCAACCAATTAAATTTGATTAATATGATGAAGATAGTTAATATTAAAATAATAAAGATGAAACCAAAGTGCTGTGATCGGATCCGGGTTCCTTGTCTCGCAAAATGGAAAAATGAGTTCACAGACAAAGACAGGAAGCATAAATAAAGTTTACTGAGAGACAGATGGACTCCTGCAGCAGGCAGGCAGAGGACCCAAAGTGGGTTTTCAGTGTGAAGCTTCTCTGTTTCAGGTTCCAAAGTCCCAGGCTCCTTAAGCCAGTCTTGGGAAAGGTGCAGCTGGGGTTCCAGGAGAGCCAAAAGCAGGCCAGTGTTCAGAGCTTCCATTCCAAGTCGCAGCTGGGTGTAGATCACATCCAAGCTAATTCAAGTCCATTAGTCCATGTGCGGCGTTCCATACGGCCATAAGCCATGTGGGTGCAGGGGAGCATATTCCCTGCCATAGGAGAGCCAGGAACCCAGTGCACCGGGGAAAGAAGAGAGTGCAATTCTTTGTCTAGGGGTAGATATACTGGTATGCTTTGCTAGCTCCTCAAAGAATTCTCCTTAGCAACATCCATACATTTTAAAACTCATGTTTTTCATACGCGCTTCCTGCCCAGCTGGGTTGCCCTAGCAACTCCTACCTAGCTGGGTTTAGTCCAAGGTAACTTTGTTGCTCTCTGTGGTTTCTCTCCCAACAGGGCACAGTCAGAAAGCTGCATCCTGATCATTCTGCAAGGTCCTGTTATTCTAGAACTTCCCTATTCTTCTCCTGCTCCCAAGGTCCTGTCCCTGACTGCCGAGCCCTCTTCTATCTCCTCAGAACCACATTGAATTTTAATTCATTTATAGGAACTTAGAGAATCAAAAAGGGAAAGTAACTTTGAAAATGACCTAGCTATGGTAAACCTAAGACAAGCTTAAAGAGAAGGCAACAAAGCAATGGAAGTACTGCAGCGACAAAGTCAAGTGAGAATAAACTACTAAGGATCTTAATATTTAAAAATCCCTAGGTTCAAATGTTCTGATATTTCTGTTAACACATTAGCGGGCAAGTTATTGCCATGTTGAAAGCAAATCATGTGCCAATATCCTATGCATTGCTCCATGACAATACAGAATGAGAGTATTCAATATCTCTTTTGAAGAATTTTAATTAAAGTATTGGAAATGGAGGTGATAGAATCCTGATTTTCAATTACAATTTTGATTTTTGCTCTGGCTGGGTGGCTCAGTTGGTCAGACATTGTCCCATAAACCAATATGCTGTGGATTTGGTTTGATTCCCAGTCAGGACACATACCTAGGTTGTGGGTTTGATCACCAGTTTGGGGCCCTACTGGAGGCAACCAATCTATGTATCTCTCTCACATAGATGTTTCTCTCTCTTTCTCTCTCTCCCCCTATTTTTCCTTCTCCCTTTCTCTCTCTCCTGAATCAATGGAAAAAATAAACACAAATACATCTCCTCAGTGAGGATTAAATAAAATATTTTTCTTTGATTCTTTGAGACTTACAGAGTCAGAAAAGTATCCGATATGTATTAATATTTGCTGCTGTAACACATAACCCCCTAGCTAGTCTCCATTCTTCAACACATACAATTTTGTTTCTTGCTCTATAAAATCCAACTTGCAGTGTTGAAGTGGGGGTTCCACATGGTCATTCAGGAATTCAGGCTGATGAAGGCTCTACCATCTTCCACAGATGATTTCCAAGGTTTCTCTGTCAGAAACTGTTGGCAATACCTTGTCCGCAGCCTCAGGGAGCTTGCCAGTGCAGTACAGCTCAGTCTGCCCTCTAACCAACAGCATCTGCATAACTTACCTCAGGCCTTTCTTTGACACTGTAAACCCACTGTACCTGCAGACACTGCAGGCGGGCCCTGTTGTCCAGAAATGCATTTCCTCAGTAAAAGACCTCAACTAATGAGTAATGAGAGATGGTAGATAGTGCTTCATTTTCCTTCTCCCTTTTGCGGGGATAATTTGAGGTGCATGTGCTATTCTGATCACTCAAGTTTCACAATGGACATTACACTCCAGTGGCTGACAGTGTTAACTTGCATATAACATGTCCATATTATTGCCTTCCCTTTAGTGGTCCTGTGAGCATGAAGGGAAAATATGAAAGAATACATAGTTAATTGTTAATATGGATTGCTTGATGGAGAAGGAAGCTTATGTAGGTTTGGGGGACTATATAAGAAAGTGTTTCTAGGTAAAATATTAAGAAAAAATACCAGGAATTAAGCATGCACATGCTAACATTAAATCTATGTGAAGAAATTGAGTAAACTATCACTTAAAGATAAAGTTGAT
>NW_005871301.1:0-65975 GCF_000147115.1 Myotis lucifugus
TATTTAGTACCATGCTTTGTTTTGGTTTGTTTGCAATTTGACGCTTTTTGTGGCAAATTTGCACTAGAATCTTTCTGACTAAGCTTCCATATTTAGAGTTTTACAATTTTCCCTCCTCCCAGTATCTCCCAGACAAAGCCTAGACAAACTAGTTCAGTCAGACCACTACCAAATGCACTGAGACTGCCTACTTCTTCACTCAAAATCCAGCTATTGAGAAATTGGTGTACATGGGGGATGAGGTGGAAGAAATATAATTTTGACTCCTTTGATAAAACCATATTCCACTGAAGCTCTGACAAATCAAGCCCATTTTATACAGCTATGTTAGGTTCTAGAATTAAAGTTTATTACAGTTTAAGTAAGGATTTATAGGCTGTCCTGAGAACATAATCATCATTTTAAATATTGTTTCTATGGGAAAATATATCCTGAGTTTCAAACAACTGATTCACAAATTAACTTCTGGAACACTACCAGCTCTTTTTGAAAATTTGGACTCCTATACAGAAAATGAGTAAGGCACAGAAACAAAGAGATAATACCCAGGTTTTCTATCCTCTGTGTACAAGGATGGTAGTTTAATAATGATAAGACTATCACTCTGAGCAGCCTATAAAATGTTTACTTATATATTCACTTATGAGATTAATTTTTTCTGTCAATTTCTGCTAAATAATTCACAGCCATTGGGAGGAATTTGGACCTCAAAATGATAAAGAAAAAAAGTGACAGATCATATATTGATCCGGTCCACAGCAAACCAGTGTATGTGTAATCCAAAGGTCTATGTCCTGACAATTATCTTCACTGGATTGTTATGTAGCAGAGAAAGGTGGGGGATCACTAATTGAACTCACTACCTCCTTGGTATACTTTTTGTCTTACTAACATAAGTCCTAGTGAAAAATCCATCATGTTGGACAAATCTGCCTGGTTTTGCTAATGTGTTCAAATGATAATCCTGATTCAGGATAAGTAAAATAGATCAAAGGTAAGGTTGATATTACTATTAGTATATTGAGCACACATTTAATATACACTATACATTTAGGCAAAACAGTTTACCGTTTACCTATTTCATCTTCCTTGGTATGACATTTCTGCCACTGTGTAAGTCTCCCAGAAAGGATAGGAATTAGGAGCTACAGTTCTCATTAAAATACAGTTAGTTTTGCCGTAGCCGGATTGGCTCAGTGGATAGAGCATCAGCCTGTGGACTGAAGGGTCCCAGGTTCCATTCTGGTCAAGGGCACATGCCCGGGTTGTGGGCTCAATCCCCAATCAATGATTCTCTCTCATCATTGATGTTTCTATCTCTCTCTCTCTCCCTTCCTCTCTAAAATCAATAAAAATATACTTTAAAAATACATTTAGGTTTAAACCAGGCAATACTGGCTTATTTACAGAATGGAAGCAACCCTGAAAAATAATTGAGTCTATTACAGGTTGTAAGAAAAAGCCAGGACTGTACTGTCCATTGAACATGCTAATTGATTCCGACCTTGCAAAAAGATGAAGCAAAAATGTTTTCTCTAATTGCAAAGGTCTCTGGCTGGGTACATAGTCCTATTAATCACTTCACACTTGGGTGATCCATGTTGTTTCATACAGGCCCTTTTTGTTAGAAAAATATTCTTACTTTGTAGAAGCCCATCGCTTTTATTTAATTGATGCCTCACAAAGTGCTTTGGCATGAACACTTGGGAGAGAAAGTTCTAATTTATTTCAAGGAGATTTTTAAACCTCTAGATTATGGATAACCTCATTGAACAAGTTTCAGAGCCAATGGTAACTACGCAGTATTTTCCCAGATTAAACACCAGATGAAGAGTGCATTGCTTTTATGCTGGCAGCAGTCACTTGTTATCAGTTGTCTGGTAACAGAATTATGAGTGGATGAAGTTCTACTCTAGAGAATTAAAGCTGGAGGATTGTCATGTCATACCAGAAGTCATGCTTGCTACAAACAGAGCAATACTTAGCTACAGACACAGGTCAAGTGTGCTGTAACTTTTTTGTTGTTACTTCAGTAAAAACATTCCCAATTTCATTTTTGGGATATTGGAGTACCTAGGAAGAGAGGGGAGTTCTGAGTCACTGGGAGAAGCAGTGAAAAAACAACAATAAGACAGCAGCAGAAGACAGACTTACTAAGCAAACCAGTGAAGTAGCCTATGTTGCTGGAGATCAAGAACATTCTCCACCAATGCAGTGATCACAGTTGTCAGGACTGATGAGTCAGAGATTCTTTGTTAATTCCATTACTGTCTCCCTGGGCCAGAAAATAAGGTTTTGCAATGGTTCTTTAGGGGATTTTGGGAATCTGATTATCATTTTTGGAATTTTACTTGTCCTAATCTGGTGATTAAATGACATGTCAACTGCCTTTCTTTTTTATCAATTAAACTGATATTTAAAAGGCAGTGATCAGAATAAGTAGAGAAGTATGGCTCTCTTGTAATATGAATGTCTCAGATATATGGATGAGGGCAGGAGCCAAAAGAATGTAATAACACATCTCAAAGAAGATAACTTGGTATCATGTTTGTATCCTATTTCTAATGGTAAACATCTGGCAAGTGTTATAATTGAGTCTTTACTATGAATGTATAAAGATTAGTAAATTTAAAGTTGAGATTAAAAGATGAGTGCAACTTTTTTGTATTTTTAAATCTGGAAGATAATTTTTTATCAATGGCATCTAAAAATGATGTGTTATTAGACTTACAGAGACTTAAAAGCATAGAAGTAGTATACATATTTATATTCAGGAAGCAAGGTTGTATATCTAGCTATGTAAGCAAAGTCACTACATGTCATGTAACATATAAGGAAGATACAAGCAAATAATATCAAATTTCTCCAGTCCTATAAAATCAGTGATAAGCTACAACTCTTTTTCCAACTAAACAGCTTGCTATTGGCCGTTAGAAAGTTGTACATAACTGAACCCAAAAAATGGTATGTTCAGAACTTGAATTTATTATACATGAAAAACAACCAAATAAGAAACTTTGCTTTTGGCACTATTTTGGTACCCAAACCTAAAATATAAATTACAAGGTTAGAAAAAATGACATTTTGGAGGTACTAAGCAAATTATGTGGATGCATCCTTAAGATATCTCAAATATGTAATCCCATATAAATTCACACAGAAATACACATTGTGATATATGTGTGTATGTAATATTCCATGCAATATACTTATAAAATAATTATAAATAGCATGCAATTAAAGATAATGTGTAGTATTTATAATAACATGGTGAAGGAACAATAACTTTGAAGAGACTCTGCTTTGAATTTGTCCATGGAGGTACATCAATTATAACAAAAAGGAAGTACTAATCTGGTGGGGATGTTGATAAGTGGAGGAGGCTGTGCATGTGTGGAGATGGGGAAATATGGGTATTTCTCTGTTGCCTTCTCTCAATTTTGCTGTGCACCTAAAACTGCTCTGAAAATGGTCTTTAGAAAAGTCTGCATATATGAGTCAGAGAATGTCTTGCTCAGATATAAAGGATATATCTTATTTTAAATAGCATAAACTTGCTAATATTAAACTATAGTTGACCTAAAGGTGGTGATTTACAGTATACTCACCATTCTGCAGTTTTGATCATGGGAAGTAGAGTAACATAGATGCCTATCACTAGTGGAATAGTTCAGTAGAATATGACAGGTAACAATACTGTTTAGTGGTTTGAAACAAAAGAGTAGATATACATTCAGCACCAAAGTAGAACTTTAAACCATAGTGCTGCTTTCTATAACACAATAGCATTTACATAAATTAACAACACAGCTCTGTGTATTTAGCAAAAATATGTAAATATATGATTATCCAGGACATATATTAACACTGTAAAGTGTTAATCTGCCTGTGCGGAATGGAGAAAATGGGCCTTGAGATTGGGAATCAAGGAAGAAAATATTAAAAATGTATGCTGAGTGAAAAGGGAAGATTTGTGGGCACAGGCCAATCATGAGAGTGTGCCAGGAACTGAAGTCTATCATTAAATCAAATCTCAGTTTCTGTACTTAGAACAAAAATAGAAATCATATTTCCTACTTATTATTATGAAGGTTAATTTATAAAATGTGTTTGAAGAGCTTAGCACAATTTGATATTAAGTAATAACTACTATGCTGTTATAATTATCTTTATTAATGTACTAAAGGCCTGGTGCATGGATTCGTGCACTGGTGGGGTCCCTTGGCCTGGCCTGCAGGGTTCGGGCTGAAACCAGCTCTCTGATATCCCCTGAGGGGTCCCAGATTGCGAGAGGTTAAGGCCAGGCCAAGGGATCCCACCGGTGCACAATCGGGTTGGGGAGGGATCAAGGGAGAGCTCCAGGGTGTGTCTGGCCCATCTCACCCAGTCACCATCAGGGCCATCTCACCTGTCTCGCCCAGTCTTGATCAGGGCCAGCCAGCCAGGGAGGGACCGCAGGAGGTTGGCTGGCCAGGGAAGGGACCGTGGGAGGGCTCCAGGACGTTTCTGCCCCATCTCTCCCAGTCCCGATCAGCTGGACCCCAGCAGCAAGCTAACCTACCAGTTGGAGCGTCCGCCCCCTGGTGGTCAGTGTGTGTCATAGTGACTGGTCGAACAGTTGAACAAATGGTCGGACACTTAACATATTAGGCTTTTATTATATAGGATAGGATTATACCAGGTTTTGGGTTTTTTTTACTCTTTAGTGGGCATTTCCAACAATGCTGTTTATCATCCCAAGTCCCTCTAAAATTCTCACATAAAACAATTAATATAAAGCTGTTAGAAATTGCTCTTAGAAATGTAACATACAATTTCTTTATTTTAACTTAATACTTGTTGGTTGTCCTAGGATGGATAGTTAAGCGAGTTGGAATAGGTTCACTTTTTGAATGAAGAAGAGTGAATCTTCATTAGTGTTTTTTAAAAATCCTTCAGACAGGTTTGGAAGCTGGAAGCTAGGTGACATAGCATAATGTGCTATCTTACTGGACTTCACTCCAGAGTTCCTGAGACCAGGAAATGCGAGGAGGAATAAACAGCTTTGTAAATTCAATCGATAATCAAAGCTGATTTGCTGCGGGTTGATTTCCAGAAAGGCAAAACCTGCAGTCTTAGTCCAGTCAGTCAAAAAATAACGCGATGAGGCCATGCTCTCTGAGGGGATATGTGCTGGAAGAAATCCCAGAAAATACAATGTAACATTCCCCAGGGCAGAAAGCTTGGTTCCTCGTGCCAGACTATGGCTGGATCAGTTTAGCTCCGGTTTGGAAGCAGCCCTGGCAGCTTTGCTCTGGGGAGGCTGTCTGCCGAGGACTGAAACCACTGCTGCTCAATAATTAACTCCTCCCAAATGTGAGGCAAGGAGGCAGCAACAGTGGCCTCCTTTGCCACCCCTGGTCTCATTCCCCCATGATCAAGCCGGTGTGATTTTTCTAGGGCTATTACTAGGTATGAAGACATTATTGCTCCCTGTCCCATAGGTCGTTCTAATAGGCATAGTTCCAGCCTTCAGTGATTACTCTGGATGTACCTAACACCTTTACTGAATTGAACACCAAACACTCAACGGAGTAAAGCATTACCTTTTGTGGAAACATGAACAAGATAAGCCCGGCTGTGGTGACTCTGTGGTTGTGCATCAGCCTATGAAGCAGGGGGTCATAGTTTGATTCCCAGTAGTATGCCCGGGTTGCAGGCTCAGTCCCCAAAAGCGCAGGAGGCAGCTGATCAATGATGCTCTCTCATGATTGATATTTCTATCTCACCCTCTCCCTTCCTCTCTGAAATCAATAAAAATAAATTTTAAAAAACACTAATAAAATTAGTAGTGAAGAAGGTGGAGATATACAAAAGTAGAAAATAATATTTTTAACATGATGAAGAGAAGGAAGTAATGCATCTTTGTGTGTGGCAATCCTAGGTGCTTAAATGTGCAGAATTTGAATTCAGAGACACAATAAAATCTTGTCTTTACTTCTTATTTCCGATTTAAAATTTCTACGTATTAGTTTATTCATCTGTAAAATTGTGTCTGTGCTCCTAGGTTGAGTAAATATAAATGGCATTACTTAGGTAGACTGATTATCATAACACCTAGAACATAACAGAGGATAAACATTATATGCAAGGATATGGAGCAACAGGAACTCTCGTTGCTTGTGGATGTGCAAAATGGTACAGCCACCTTGGAAAATAGATTGGCTTGTTTGTTTTCTTGTTAGTTTTTTTGTTGTATTTTATAAAATAAAACTTATTCTTCACCATACTATCCAGCAATCATGCAATGTAGATACACAAAGGAGGTGAAAACATATGTCACAAAAGAAAAACCTGCCCATGGATATTTAGAGCAGCTTTATTAATAACTGCCAAAATTTGAAGCAACCAACATTTCCTTCTTTAGGAGAATGGTTAAGTAAATGGCAGTACATTCAGACACTGGAATATTAGCGCTGAAAACAAGGGAGCTATCAAGCTATAAAAAGAGAAAACTTATATATATATTATAAAATGAAAGAAGACAATCAGGAAAGGCTATATACTGTATAAGTCCAACTCTATGACATTTATTAAAAAGCAAAACTATGAAGACAATAAAGAGATCAGAGGTTGCCAGGGGGTTGAGGGAGAGAGGGATGAATAGGTAGAGCACAGAATTTATTTAGGGCAGTGAAACTCTTCCGTGTGCATATTATCAATCTAATAAAAGACAAAAAGGGTAATTAACTGTACCTCCACTACGCTTCCCATTGGCTAATCAGTGCGATATGCAAATTAACTGCCAGAAAGATGGCGGTTAACCGCCAACAAAGATGGTGGTTAATTTGCATACATAGGCTCAATGATGGGAGGCGAAAGGGGAAGGACAGAAGAACCCTGATTGGAAACCAGGCGGCAGGCAAGAGCCAGGTGGCAGGGTAAAGGCAGCCCCCAGGGCCGCCTTTGCCCTGCCCCCCGCCCTGGATCTGAGAACTGGGGCAAAGGCCCGCATCCCAGCTGGTAATCGGAGAAGCCGGGCAGGGCAGGGAAGAGGCTGCCAGTGTCTGCCTCTTCCCTGCCCCTGACCCCGGCAGTGATAGGTGACCCCGCGAGGCAGGGAGGGACCCAGAACAGGAGGAAGCTGTCCTGCCTGGCTGTGGGGGACCCGATCATGTCCCTGGCGATGAGGCAGGGAAGGACCCAGAAAATGTGGAAGCTGGGTCTTTTTTTTTTTTTTTTTTTTTTTTTAGTTGTGTAATTATTTATTACAAATAAACGGTGGTTTCACATCTGTCAAAAACGGGTCCTGTTTTTACATGTGTGTGCAGGTTCTGATGTACAAGAAAGGGTCATGTGCTTAGTTTGTCCATGCAAAGCTCACAGGTACATCACTAAATACTTTAAAAATAGAATGATCTCCTTTTGAACCAATCTGTTTAGATTCAGGATTAGTAAAACAGTATGGCACTAATGAAATATAGTGATAGGAATTAGAAAGTGCGACACTGATGGTTCTGGGCATGTGAAGGGTGAGGGACAGAGGGACAGAAGGGTACACATGGTCTTCCCTTCAGTTCTGCCGAAGAGATGAGCTCTGAGGGCCGGAGCTGCTCCATGCCCAGAGGAGGTGGGTGTGGTCAGTGGCGCTGTTTCAGAACTTCTTGCCAAGCAGAGACCTTACCCGACCCACAGGAACCTTTTTACTCCCGAAAACAGAAACAGCCAGTTCCCAATGTGCATGGGAAAACCAGTGTCCCCTCCTGTGCACGGTGTCCTGATGGGGTGACGGGGCAGGTGGGCGAGGGGAGCAGTGCAGAGTTGTTAGGCAGCTGGAGTGGGAGTGGAAAGGCCATGAAATGTCCACAGTCCTGGCTGTGCCCATGGCCTGGGCTGCTCCTCCAGGCCCTGGCTAAGGGATTAGGGCTGATTCTCTCGGGAAGGGAATATTCCATGGGTGGAAGATTTACAGGCTCAGGGCGGGCTGTGTGTTAGTTTGGGGCAAATCCGTCAGCATTCCTGCTGCCAAGCCCTCAAAGGAATGAGGCAGAGGCACCCCTCACCACCAAGACCCCTTCGTGGACATTTTAGCATCTATATGATTTTAATTCCTTCAGGGAGACTTTCTATCCTGCAGTCCCATCCCACCCCACTATTGCTGTTTGTCTGCCAGCTGAGTCAAGCATCAAGGGGAAGGGGTGTTTATACTTACTGAAAGACTACTGATCCTACCGGGAAACCAACCTGTTTACTGTACTGTTGTAAATATCATACCCTTTATATCCTGTATATTGGCTTCTTTTAAATAAAGTGAAATGTCTTAGAAAAAAAAAAGGCAAGACAGGGCAGGACCCAGAAGACCCATATGGGGAGTGCCACTCAGCCAGAAGCTGGCTCATGGCTGGCCAGCGCAGTGGTGGTGGCAGGAGCAACTCCCACCTCCGTGGTAGCACTAAGAATGTCCAACTAATGGTTTAAACCTGATCCCTTGGGGGCCTAAGCCTTTAGTTGGACATCCCCCAAGGGCTCCCTGGCTGCCAGAAGGATGTCTGACTGCAAGGTTAGGCCTGATCCCCCGGGGAGTGGGCCTAAGTCGACAGGTGGACATCCCCCAAGGGGTCCTGGACTGTGACTGGGCGCAGACCAGGCTGAGGGACCCCTCCTCCCCGGAGTGCACAAATTTTTGTGCACTGGGCCTCTAGTAATGGTGATAACATGCCATTATAAATTTGTCCAATCCAGTAAGATGTACAACCCCCAGAGGAGCAGTCATGAAAACTACAGATTTTGGGTGATGGTGTGTCAATGTAGGTTCATCAGTTGTAACCAAGAGTGGTGGGGGGTTTTGATAATGGGTAGGCTGCTATGCATTTGTAGGTTACGGAAAATCTCTAATTTCTGCTCAGTATTTCTCTGAACCTGAAACTCAGCACTCAGCAGGGATGACAGGAAAGACCCAGAATGACAGGAAAGCAGAGTTCCTTTGTCAGCAAGTGGAATTAGTAAGGTTTTCCCGTAAAACTGCTTGACAAGCTGATTTCCAATGGAAATGTGAAGCACAACAACTTGGGGAAAAAAATTTGTGTGCATACAGATCACCCATGAAAGCCTAGCAATCATCTCACAGTCATTAGGGCCCAAAGCCTTGTGGTTACACAGGTGAGGGCTGTATTGCAGGGTGTCATTTTCAATTATATTTATCTCCAGGTCAGACAGGCCTGGCAATATTTGTTATATGTGTATTACTTCTAATCTCTATTTAAAATCCTACAAAATTAGTCAACTTTTTTATTTTACTCGTGCATTCAGTACCATCAAGCAATGTTTCTTCCAGCCACACAGAAAAGAAGGGACTGATTAACAATTTGATGCTGTAAAACAGATGAGCCACACTCCCCCAAATCCAAAGCAAAACCCTTGGAGGTAGAAACTGATATATGTGCATCAATTTGGAAATGATTCTTGACTCGAACGCTATGCTTTTTAATTTCAATGAAAAGGAGTCCCATAAATTGTTTGTACAGTCGGACATGATACAGCAAATGTAATTGCTACTTCCATTCTTCACAGTGATGAATTCACAAGAAAGAATCAGCATCCTACACTTGCCAACTCCAAGTGTTTTTATTCTGAATGTCTTTATAACTTATCACTTGTCATGGATTTATCTATTTTTGCACAGCAGTTGTATTTTACAAATTGCCTCCTGAAAAATAACCAATTCTTGGAAGTAAAACATGTTTTGACAAACTTTTAGTAGAATAATTACTCTAAATTTTCACTGCACCTATTACATGTGAGCCATCCTCTGCCCTGTTAAACTTTGCACCTTCTTTTTCTTTCCGAGAGATTTGCCATAGCCAAAATATAAAAAGATGTTTGCCAAACTTTTTCTGCATTTAATCAATGTGATTCTCCTTCTTGGTACTGAAGTCATCATTCCATAACATATTAGAGGAGGAAGCACCTTGAACACAATCAAGTAGTTACAGACACCCAGAGAGCATTTAATTTTCTCTATCCCCAGAATTAAGCCACCTGAAGTTGGAGCTGAAACTCACGTTAGCAGTGATCCTCTAGACTAAACTAAAGAAGAGAGAGAGAAAGCAATTGTTTGTAGGGTCCACAGGCTTCAGAAGAATTGCAGCCGGAGAAATACAGAGACTATATTATCTCCTGAGAGTTCCCCGCTGTCAGAGTTAATTCTTAGATGTCTGCATCCCCACAGAAGCAGCTTGAGAGGATTTGGACAAAATAATTCCATAGAGTATCCCTTCTGTCCTGCTGTGGGGCACACGTTTTAGAAGGGAAAGAAAAATCGCTGTGGGAAGTGGACAGTACTAAGCCATTCAGTGTATTCCTTTTAAGCTGGATTTTGCTCTGTGCCCAGCAGTTGTACATACATAATAAAGAAGTTGTACATACCTAACGTTTATGGTGCATTCACAGCGAGGTTCATTTTAGAGATGAAGTAGCAGAGGATAAACAGAACCCAGCCGCATGATCAGCTAACATGGTAAGCATCAGAGCCGAGATTCAAACCAGTGTGATACAAATTCTGATCATTCAGATTCAAAGACCAAGTAAGCCCTAAGCCAGATCAATACTATCTCCTTGTCTGTGTCTCTCTTTGCACTGTCCTCACCAGAATTCAGTATTTCCTCACTGGAATACTCAGTGAGTTATAAAACGCGTCCTTTCTTTCAATAACCACTTGCAGTTGGAAAATTGATTCTCTTCTGTATGAAAGCAATTCCTGATTCTGCATTTAAAAAGACACTTCAGGCAAGTTACTTCACTACAGTTTCACAAGCATAATTCACAGAAACAGTCTTCTTATATTTTCTGAGTGAATCAAAGCATCAGGATTAAAAATAATCACCACATGTGTATGCTTGCTATGCAGAGCCTGCAGGAGTCTCACAGCTTTCATTTTCTGAGAGCAAAATGGACCCTCAGGCATTCTGTTTCACTTCTGGCAGACAGGGTCAGTAAAAAAAAAACCTAGATGTCTGTGTCAGCGCCAGAAATACAATCTTCTGCCCTAACTAGCTTTAATTAAGACTTGTATTAAACAGTGAATCCGTTTTTTAAAAATGAGCATATGAACTATTGAGCCACATCACTGCTGACATTTAGCAGAAATGAAAGAAAACTCTCTGTAGTATGCTAGCTAATTATATCCATTAACGAATAGATAATGTAAACAACATACCAATGATTTGTCCATCTTTCCACAAGTCTCAGTGTTCAAAGAAACAAAATTTTATTGGCTAACCATTTTTAAATCTCTATAGGTTATGTTTGCTTGTTTGTATGTTTGTTTTTCTTCATTTCAGCTGTAATAACTTATTTTATTCCAGAGAAAGAATCTTATAGGCTGACTACTACCTCATAAAGTATCAATGTATGCTAAAATGCTCCTATTTTTTCTTTATTTGGTCATATAAACATAAGACTAAATCTTCTTCTCATTATTGCATTGTTTGATTTTTTATTTTTAGAGAGAGGGAGGAAGATAGAGAAAAAGAGAGAAACATTTCTCAGGTGCCTCCTATACATGTCTCCACAGGGACTAAAACCCGAAACCTGGGTGGCCTGACCGGGAATTGAACCCGTAACCCTTCAGTACAGAACATGATGCTCCCACCAACTAAGCCACAGCTGGCCAGGGCCCCATTCTATTTTGGGATTTGTTTAATTTTTTTGTTTTTTTACATATCAGATATTAGTATTTAAAACTAGAGAAAATAAAATAGCAAAGTTTGGAACTGACTATTATTCTCAAATACACACTAAAATAATTGCAATCTTATTTCCTTTTTTCTGAGTATAGTAAACGGGGGTCACCAATTATATCTGATAAATAAAGGTAGTTTGCCTCTGATTTACAAATTATAACATGCCAGGGTGAGAGGACAGGATGAAATCTAAAAAATATCCCTATGAAAGTAAGCTATGTTAAATGCCAGGTAAAATATTGGAGTTGGAAATTGGCCAAGATTTTCTGGCTATCTTATATACTCTCAAGAATTACAATGAAAGACATAATAAAGACTTATGGTTGGGACCTTGGTTTAACATCTCAATGGGAAGATTAAGTTATCTATTCATGAATGCGCTTCCAATGTTATAAGTTGGCTAATAAAGGGCATCAGGGCACTATGAGACAGTTCTTGAAATAATCTGCCTTAGCTACATATATTTTTTCTTATCAATAGCAGATCTCAAAGTCTTAAAGATCTAACATTCTACACTTAATAGAAGCCACACTATTAAAAAGTTCGATGATGAAAAAATGTTCTTAGACCTCTTCAGAGAGACATATATACATACAAGTAAATACTAAAAATTAAATTTCAATAGTTTTCTATTAGAAGTAGTAAAATAGATCTTATGCAAGATTTTTCTTTTTTACTGTATTAACAAGCTTCCTACCACCCACAAAACAAAGTAAGAAAATACCCAGATTGTCCTGGCTGTGGAACTTTAGCCACTCTCATATTTAGCCTCAATTCAGAGCAATAAACAGTTACAACAATTGTGAGCAAGCCTGGTATCAGTCATCTTATCATGTAAGTATAAATCTCATTTAAATATGAGCTGGTTGACATTTATTCAAGGTGACTGTGCAATTACATATATGAGCCTTCATTCTCTCTACAACTCTGCAGAAATAAAATTGTGTAAGCCTAAAAAAGGAATAAATCAACAACAGTGAAGAGAAGAAAATTATGTTCAGGGCTTGGGTGTTATCAGCTGAGTAGAAAATTCAACAAATTTGAGAAAAAGGAAATCTGTATGTAGCAAGTTGCTGGATCAAATCTGTCAGAAAAGCTAAACTGGGAGATTAACAGGAAGGTGCAGTGAAGTGGAACTCAGGCCTCCTGAGGGCTTGGCTGCTGGGTGAGAGTTGACACTTGGTACTAGAGTGAAAGTGAACATTGTGGTTTAATTCAAAGTCTGATATTTACTTTTAGTTCTGAACATAAGATATCTATGCCAGTGTCCCTCATATGCCATGTCACCACAAAACAAATAAACGGTTTTCCATTTTTCCAGGTCTTCCTTGTGGGTTTAATAATGGCTTCTAGGATATACTCGTATGTAAATAGACGAACAGACAGATAGATGATAAAAACATAGACATAGACATATGTTGTGGACTACTCATAGGCATGATGACTCTAACTCGTTCATACTATTTTGTAACCTCGTGTTTCAGAATACAAAAATCTATATCATAAAAGGCCTGTGATATTATGATAGCCTATATCACAAATGAGAAGTGGCTCTCGCGGCAGGCAGGGTGCCGGCAGTGTCCATGGAGTGCGCGAGGCGTCGCGGGGTGGCAGACATGGCCCTGACAGCAGGCATGGCCCTAATCGTGCGCTTTACGCTGGGCCTCTAGTAAATAAATAAATAAACAACAACAAAAAAATAGAAGAAACGTTAAAAACAATATAAGGCTGTAATAGCAGGTGAAGGAAGAGGAAGAGAAGTAATTAAATCAAATCCTTATCTTTCATGGTGGGGACTCAACAAGTTCTCTTTATTGTTGACTAACCAAGGAAATATTTTTGAAATGTTGGAGGCAAACCCTAAAAAAATCTTAAAGCAAAAATGACAAAGTTTACCTTTGTGGATGGGAAAGAGGTTAGGCGAAATAATGCTGCTTTTTTTTACTCATGAGCTCATTTATAAATTCTGACTTAAAAAAAAAATAGTCATGTTTATATTTGTTTTACAACGATGAGTTTTATAAAAACTTTACTGACAACATAGCAAAATGACTTTTAGCACACAGAAAGGTTTTATCCTCTATCTATAAAAGTGTATTATCTCTCCCTATATATAAAGCCAGGGACCATAACACCATAACGACCAGGATGACTGGTTGTTATGATGCCCACTGCAGCCAGTAACCAGCCCAATCAGGGGGTGGGGCTGGCAGGCCAACCTCCTGCAGCCCCTCCCCCCGGCCACCCCACCCCCGATAGGTCCCCACCACCCTGATCGGCCCACAGCCCCTCCCCCAGCCAGCTCCGACCCCGATCGGCCACCCTACTCTGATCAGGGGCAGGGCCGGCCAGCCAACCACCCACAGCCCCTCCCACAGAACACTGGCCCCCGATCAGCCCCCTCACCCCATTAGGGGGCAGGGCCCGCTGGCCAATTGCCCACGGCCCCTCCCCCCAGCCAGCCCAGCCCTGATTAGGCCCAGATTGGGGCAGGCCAGCTGGCCAAGCTCCCACCATCACCTCCTCCTGACATGCCCGCCCCCAATCCACCCTGATTGGGGCTGGGCCAGTCAGACCTCTCCCGTGCGCGAATTCGTGCACTGGGCCTCTAGTATATCTATAAGTGAGTTTGTAAATTAAAGTACAGCATAATCAAAACCCTATAACATTAAGAATGCAAATTTATTTTTGTAGGTATGTGAAAAAATCTGAGATGGGCAGAGGTGAAAACTACTTAAAGTCCAATAATGGAGTTTGTTTCTAGGGTACCAAATACATTTTCTGTCTGGGAAAGCACCATGCTAAGATATTGATGGCAGAGATTTATTTTTAAATAGCAATACCAGGTGATGTGAACTGTAATAGTGAAAGGAAATGTCAAAGGAAAGATTTTCTGTATTTCTCTTCAGAAGTGAATGTTAATAGTGACAGACTCCATGGCCAAAGAATACACTAATGGGATACTAGCAGTTCTCAAAGGTGTTGTGTAGGGCATGAGGGATGAGTAAAAATATTCCCATAATAGTAATTCAGAAGCCAATGTCTTATTCATTCAGAATGAGATGTTTGAACCTCTGGTGCAGTAGGAAATAATTTTATAAATATCACCAATTACAAACAATTAAATCAATAGAAAATAGGATAAGTATTAGACCAAGTAATATCCCTAGTAAGTGGCCAACCAGAACAAAGATATGTATGTTATTTTTATAAAATAAAAATATTCTCCATTCATGTGATCCTCTTTGAAAATAAACCTATGAAAAGTATTAAAAATGTGTTTCACTTAAAAAAATATTTTACTAGAAAAGGGCAATAATTCTCACCTAATTTTTATAAAGCTAACATTACCCTTTCTCCCAAAACCTGGCTAAGATAAAAACTAAGAAGCTACAAACCATTATCTCTGATGAATACAGATGCAAAAATTCTAACTAAATACTAGCAAATCAAATATAACAATACATATAAAAAAATAATACATCATGATCAAGTCAATCCAGGGACACAAAGATGGTTGAACATAAGCAAATCAATCAATGTGATACACCACATTAAACAAAATCTATATATATATATATATATAAAAGCCTAATATGTTAAGTGGTTTGGTCAACCACTTGACCAGTCACTATGATGAGCACTGAACACCAGGGGGCAGATGCTCCTAATGGTAGGTTAGCTTGCTGCTGGGGTCCAGCCAATCAGGACTGAGCAAGATGAGCCAGATACTCCCTGGAGCCCTCCCAATGTCCCTCCCTGGCCGGCTGGCCCTGATCAACCCTGATGGGGACTGGGCAAGAGGGGCCAGACATGCCCTGGAGCCAACCTCCTGTGGTCCCTTCCCGGCTTCTAAAATATTTCTTCTAATTAATTTCCTTCCAAAGTGCACAAATTCGTGCACCGGGCCTCTAGATAAAGATCAAGTATCACATGATCTCACTTATATGTGGAATCCAATGGACAAAATAAACTGATGAACAAAATAGATTCAGAAACATGGAAGCAAGGAACAGATTGATGAATCTCAGAGGGAAGGGTGGGGAGAGATTAACCAAATAATATAGGCATAACCCATGTACACAGACAATAGTGCAGTAGGGCTAATGGGTGTTTGGGGTGGGGTGGTAGGAGTTAATGAGGGGAAGAGGGAGAATCTGTAATACTTACAACAATAAAAAACATCTAAAAAAAGATAATATAATTATATCAATGCATGCAGTAAAACCATTTGACAAGGTACAGCATCCACTAATGATTAAAGTACTCAATAAAATCATTATAAAAGAAAAGTACCTCAACATACTAAAGGCCATATATGACAAATCCTCAGCTAATATTATACTCAATGGTGAAAAAAAGATTTTCTCTAAGATCAGGAAATGACAAAGATGCCTATTCTTACCACTGCTATTCAACTTAGTACTGGAATTCCTAGCCAGAGCAATCAGGCAAGAGAAATAAATAAAAGGCAACCAAATTGAACATTAAAAAGTAAAGTTGTCACTTTTTATAAATGACATGATTCTATATATAGAAAACCCTAAGGATACCACCAAAAAAACGATTAAAACCAATAAACAAATACAGTAAATTTTCAGGATACAAAATCAATGTACAAAAATCCATGATGGCTGAAACCGGTTTGGCTCAGTGGATAGAGCGCCGGCCTGCGGACTGAAAGGTCCCAGGTTCGATTCCGGTCAAGGGCATGTACTTGGGTTGCGGGCACATCGCCATTGGGGGGCGTGCAGGAGGCAGCTGATCGATGTTTCTCTCTCATCAATGTTTCTAACTCTCTAGCTCTCTCCCTTCCTCTCTGTAAAAAATCAATAAAATATGTTTTAAAAAAAAATCCATGATGTTACCATGTATTAATGAAATTTCAGAAAAATATTTTTAAGTTCCTTTTGTAATTGCAAAACAACAAGAAGAAAATACCTATGAATAAACTTAAAATATGTGAAATATCTAAACAGTGAAAACTATAAGACATTACTAAAAGGAATTGGAGAAGACACCATATAAAAATATTCCATGTTCATAAACTGGCAAAATCAACATAGTTAAAATGGTCATATAACCCAAAGTAATATATAAATTTAAACAATCCCCATCAAAATCTCAATGGAAAAAAAATTAAGATATAGAACAAAAAGTCATCAGATTTGTGTGGAACCACAAAAGACCTAAAATAACCAAAGCAATAAAAAAAATTGCAAAATCAAAGGTATCATACACCCTAACTTTATATTATTATGCAAAGCGACAATGATCAAAACAGCATGGTGTTGACACACAGACAAATGAAACAAAATTTAGAGTCCAGAAATTAATTCACATATATATGGACAAACAATTTCTGACAAAGAAGCCAAAAACATACAATGGAAAAATAAAGCCTCTTCAATAAATAGTGTTAGAAAAAAGTTACATGCAAAAGAAAGAAACTAGACTGCTAGGTGTCAACATACACAAAAATTAACTCAACATGGGTCGAAGACCTAAATATAAGACCTAGAATAAAATAAAAATAAGATTCATAGAAGAAAACATATGTGCGGAACTTATGGACCTTGGTCTTAAAGAGGATTTTAGGGATTTAACCTCAAAAGCAAAAATAAATGAATGAATGGGACTATATCAAACCACAGGCTTCTGCACAGCCAAAGAAACCATCCACAAAATCAAAAGGCAACCAACTAAAGGAAAGATATTTGCAAACAACACCTCTGATAAGGGGTTAATATACAAAATATATAAAGTACTTTTAATGGTGAAAGGACTCAAAGAGGCATTCTGAAAAGAAGATATCCAAATGACAAGGAAATGTTTAGAAAGTACTCATTATTTTTACTCATTAGAAAAATGAAAAGAAAACCACAGAAGAATGATTAATATTTAAAGTGTGATACATCAAGTGAATCCACTCTAGGAAATAGATCCAAGTTTCTGCTTCTAAGATAGATTAAGAGTGTATATCTGCTTACTACCAAAAAATATAAACCAACTAGAGGCCTGTTGCACAAAGAGATTCGTGCAATAGGCCTTCCCTTCCCTTGGATGCTGGCACCAGTTTTCTTCTGGCACCTGGGACCCAGGCCTTGCTCTGGCTGGCTCCAGCCAGAGGGTCCCCCCCCCCCCCCCCGCAGCCTTCCTGCTCCGCTGATCCCAGGGGCGTGAGGCCTCGAGGCTGGGCAGGTTTCGGATACATTTGGCTTCGCTCCATCACTTGGAGCCTAGTATGCAAATTAACTGCCATCTTTGTTGGCGGTTAATTTGCATATCACCCTGATTAGCCAATGGGAAGCGTAGCGAAGGTACAATTACCCTTTTTGTCTTTTATTAGATAGGATAGGTTTTCATCTATATTTAAAGTACCATAGTACCATCTTAAATTTAAATAATAAATACACATTTACTACTTTCTTGTTTCTTTAAGATATATTTTCCTTACCTCCCTTATCTGATATCTGACCCATTACTGGATATCAGTCTAATTCAGTTTTCATGTGGAAACATGCTTTAAGGTTAAATATTTGCCATGATTCCAATCAGTTGAGCAGCTAATGAATAAAAGAATGCATACTCAACTAGTGACTCTATACTTTGGGATAATCCTAATTCTTCTGAATATAATATCTAACAAAAAGTAGTATGGAGTTAAGCACACACACACAAACAAACAAAACAAAACAAAAAACTCATAGACACATTCGAAAGTGTGGTGATCACCAGATGAAGGAGGCTGGGGGGAGATAGACGAGGGTAAAGAGGGGATAAATGGTGAAGGAAGGAGACTTGACTTGGAGTGGTGCACACACAAAATGCAGATGATTATTATAATGTCACTTCAGTAAACTCAGGTAAATTTTTAAAAAGAAAATAGTGTGCCCTGACCAGTTTGGCTTGGTGGATAGAGCATTGGCCTGCTGACTGAAGGGTCCTGGATTCGATTCTGGTCAAGGGCATGTACCCTGGTTGAGGGCACATCCCCAGTAGGGGGTGTGCAGGAGGCATCTGATCGATGTTTCTCTCTCATCGTTGTTTCTAACTCTCTATCCCTCTCCCTTCATCTCTGTAAAAAATCAATGGAAATATATTTTTTTAAAAAGAAAATAGTATGGATAAAACATAGCTATTATAATAAAAGTCATAACTAACCTTTACTGAATAGTGATTGTGTTCTTGGCATTGTGCTAAAAGATCTTCTTTTAATCCTCATGACAATATTATGACCCTATGTCATCTATTATATAACATTTCACTAGACTCCTTGCCTATAAAATAGGCATTATCAGTCAAAGTGAGATATCAAAACCAAAATTAATGTAATTTCTGGGAAGCATGATGATTATCACATTCAGTTAATTTAGGTAAATAATTTAATTTTAGGAAACTCTTTCTTGGTAAATTTTATCTTTACTTGAATCTTCTAACATTATCACTATGAGAAGGGAAATGTTATCCCAATTTTACAAGTTAGAACACTGAACATAAAGAGCTTACATGATTTAAGTAAATTTTCTTTCATTGAATCACTATGATGTAGTTGGATTGCATTACACAATTAGAGCAAGTTAAGATGTTGCTTAGGAATACTTAGACAATACCAAAGTATACTCTAGTTAAAACTATTGAAAAGAAAATGTAATTACATTTTTAAAGTCTCCATATTAAACTTTATCTGATTTCTTGCTAACTAGCTCAAACAATAAGACAACAAAGTATAGAATATTGTTAAGAGATTTTGTCAGATATTACTAAATTTATTTAGTCTCCAGAACATTATAATAAAAAACTTTGTTTTAGAGTCTCACAATTAGGAGAAAAGAATAAATAACTGCAATAGTACATCAGCTGGTGAATTTTGCAATTATTTTTTTTCTTGAAAAGATAGATTTACATGGGTAAATCATTCACAGTATGCTAAATGTAGCTCATATATTGTAGCAGAATCATAAGACTACAAAGAGGAAGTGAGTAACATTTTACTGAGACTGAACACTAATAAATAGCATCTGGGAAATCTAAAGACTTTATAAATAATAAAGTGTAATATGATAGAAAAATAAGTTGAGGGTTAAAATTGGAACACAAAGTGATTTAAAATAAAAAAAATGGAATTACTGTATAGGGTTTACAGTCTAAAAAGTTGGTGTTCACGTGGTGAGAAAACGCTTGTAACTGGAATTACTCCAGGACATCAAAGGATAATGAGCAGGAAGATTTCAAAAAGAGAACTCCAGAGTGTAACATAATAACATGCAAGAGCAGCATATTTTATTGTGCATGTGAAATCATCAAGTGTTATTCCTTTAAGTCCCAGTAATGATAAACTATGCACTGATTTATGTAAGCATGGTTTTAGCATATTAGCAGGGAATGGTTTAAAATAGGCAGGGTCATGTCCTCTGGGGTATAATTTGTAGGTCAAATGTAATAACGTTAGTAAATGACTAATTGGCAAAAGATGTCTCATAACTAATTTAAGGTTAAAAATAATATCCTATTTTAAATTATTATAAGCAGCATATACCCCAATGTAACACTAAATGACAGATCTTTTCCAATCTGGAAGCCCACAGTTAGGAGCAAAAAGGTAGAGAATATCTAAGTAACTCAGTGGCATGCTGTGCAGAGTGGGAGGAAGAAAAAAGAAAATTTAGAAGAAAGGAAATTGAGCATATATTATGCATCCCTATAACTATGTAATGTAGACATTATTTTTAAATGAAAAACAATCCAAGGAAAACTTAAAAAGAAAATAATTGTCATAGTTCACAATATTCCCCAAGACTATATCTATAAATCAGCAAAGGAAAAATAATAACATATTGCTGCTACAAATGTCAAGAGACATTTTACTCAACATGAAGTATGGAGGTATTACAACTGTAGATAAACTAAAAATGAAGGCCAATGAATTTATAATGTTTCTTATTTCTCACCAGCTGCAAAATGGACTTAAGCATAAACATAATCAATCCCTAAAGAGGTCACATTATAAACTACCCTAAATCTGTAAATTAGTTAATCATGTTTAATATTTGTTTTATGTACACTAATAAAAGAGAAACATGGTAATTAGCATACGACTGCTACCCTTTTCATTGGCTAATCAGTGAGTATATGCAAATTAACTGTCAGCCAAGATGGCGGCCGGCAGCCAGGCAGCTGGAAGCGAACATGAGGCTTGCTTACTTCAGGGAAGGAGGACTCCAACGTTCCCGCCTGCGCTGCCGGCCTCTGAGCTACAACTCTAAGCAACTATGTACTATGTTGCAAATAAGAAGATAAACAAAACCCGAGAAACCGGCTTTCATTCAGCCGGGCTTTAGAAACATTGTATCGATGTTTTCAGCAGCAAGGCCTCAGAGCTAAAGCTGGCCCAGAATAAAAAAAAAAAAATAAAACAAGGAGCGGTTGGAAGCTTCAGTCACTCGCTTCCAGAAAACAGCCCTCAGCCCCTCACCCAGACTGGCCAGGCACCCCAGTGGGGACCCCCACCCTGATCCAGGACACCCTTCAGGGCAAACCAGCCAGATCCCACCCGTGCACCAGGCCTCTATTCTATATAGTAAAAGGGTAATATGCCTCCCAGCACCGGGATCAGTGTGACAGGGGGCAGCGCCCAAACCCCCTGATCGCCCTGCGGCTCTGTGTGTTACAGGGGGCGGGGCCACAACCTCCCTATCCTCCCTGCTCTGTTCCGGACAGGGGAAGGCGCCCCAATCCCCTGATCAGCCCTGCTCTGTGCCTGATAGGGGGGAGCTCCCCAATCCCCTGATTGCCCTGCGGCTCTGTGTTTGACAGGGTGCAGAGCACCAACCCCTGATCGGCCCTACTCTGTGGAGTGACAGGGGGCGATGCCCCAACCCCCCAATCGGCCCTACCCTGAGCGGGACTGAGGGTGGCATCGCAACCTCCCGATCCGCCCTGCTCTGTGCATGACGGGGCGGCACCCCAACTCCCCAATCGGCCCTGCTCTGAGCCTAACCAGGGGCTGCACCTAGGGATTGGGCCTGCCCTCTGCCACCCAGAAGCAGGCCTAAGCCAGCAGGTCGTTATCTCCCGAGGGGTCCCAGACTGCGAGAGGGCACAGGCCGGGCTGGGGGACCCCCCCCCCCAGTGCACAAATTTTTGTGCACCGGGCCTCTAGTTTATTATAAAAGTAGATAATAAAGAGTAGATAATATAGAAAACTAACACACTTTAAATGTGTTAAACATCAAGTTCAGATTTCTTCTATGGCAAAACTATTATATTTGAAAATAATACATATTTTAAAATTTGTGTTTATTGATTTCAGAGAGGAAAGGAAAGGGAGAAAAACATCACTGATGAGAGAAAATCATTGATCAGTTGCCTCCTAAACAGCCCCTACTGTGGATCAAGGCTGCAACCTGGGCATGTGCCCTGACCAGGAATTGAACCCTGACCTCCTGGCTCATGGGCTGACAATCACTGAGCAATACTGGCCAGGCAATAATAATATTTTTGATGTATACAACATTGTTGTTGAAATACTACAGTTGAGATTGAGGTCAAAGCTCTAAATATAATGTTTGCATCTATTCAAATATGAGAAAATAATACATATCCTTAATGCTACTGCATATATTTAGCAGCAGATATGTATCATTTCAGTTTGAGGGTATCTGGGAGAAAAACAAAACAAAAACTAAAACTTTTTCTTGCTAAAAAATCACAAGGTGTCAGGAACTCTTTTCTCTTTACCCCTTCCCCCATTGAATTCTATTGACTATTCCAACTATATACCCTTTGGCCACTTCCAGAAACGAAACAGAATAATGAGGAAAAAGAGTATGAAATCAACATGGATTGCATTCATCTCCAGTGCATATAACTTGTGTTAGGTAGAAAAATTCATGTAAATTCTCACATGGTTTCCTTAATAATGGCTGTTTTTCTCAGTATACAAATAACTGCTGCCTGGATTTCCCTTCCTGTGTCTTTTGGACTCCTACATCCTTATCTGACTGAATATTTGACCTTCTACCTGCCTAAGATATACTCCACTTTGCATTAGTTGACTCTGAAAACCTGTGCTTCCCACATTACTTACTTTAATTTGTAAATTCTTTCTCTACCTTAAATCAGATATAAGTATTTTAGATATCTCTCATTCCTAACCTTAAAAATCAATTGTAACTCTCAACTTTCCAACTCTAGCTCACTCTCAACACGTACTCCCTGGGCTTACTCCTTCCTACTGGTCTACACTGCTAAAGGTGACAACAGGGAGCCATGCAGACCATGAGACTAGCCTGAGGAGATAGGTAAAGGAAGAAAAAGCAACAGCACTGCCAGTGATAGATGCAGTTGATAATATCTGGAGAGTATCAGATATCTTTGTATAGACAGAGGTCACATAGAAATATTGTCATACAAATAAAATAATAATAATAACATGTCAATCATAAGGTTGCCTGGTGAGAAACAGGAACAGGAAATCCATGTTGATTTCATAGTCTGTGTTCCTCATTCCTTTGTTTCATGCTTTCCAGGGCTAGAATGAAATAGTTGGGGAAAACACACACACACACACACACACACACACACACACACACACACACACACACACACACCCCTAGGCACCCTAGGCAAGCACAAACTGGTCCAGAGCTAATTAGTTGTCATACAGGCAAAAGAAAATCTTCTCTCTGATTAGGGCAAGGAGCGTTAACTGCTTTCCCTGTAGGAGCCTTTTAATGGAAGGCCTACTCAAGGGTAGAAACCTTACCACCTACTAGATATGAGAGGCTGGAAATGTTCTAATCTATGGAAACATAAATAAATAGGCAACTTATATCTTGATGTGTGTCGGGCAGACAAAATACAATAATATAGTCATCATAAAATACTCTGTCTTTTTAAAGTAAATTGGAAAAAAATGCTAACATATGGTAAAAATAATCCCCTTTTTAAAGAAGTATACATTAAAAAAAAAGAAGTATACATTAGAACAAAAAAATGTTTTAAAGAGAAAATGACCAAAGAAGTAAATGAGAATTACTTAAAAAGTTGTAGTTAAATGCATTCTATTAAAGTCTTGAAGTAAAGGATGGTTCTTGATTTCAAGACGTAAGATGAAAAACAGCTTATTTTAAAGTAACTTTAAAGTTTATAAGAACCTCAACCAAAATGACCTCACCCACCTATCGGTGCTGCATTATTAGCTTGCTAATGTCAAATGTTGGATATACAGAATGAAAAGCTACCAAAGGTGCTGAGCACTAAACTCCCACATGTACTCAGTGTCTATTCTGTGACAGATATGACCGACCCTGACAATTACAAGAGGATGTCAGAAATGGGTACTCCCCCTCCGCAAGAACATGCAGCATAGCTGAACAAACAAACATTTATGATACTGTTGTAATAACCTGGTTTTCATTTAACAGGAAAGGAGTAAAGGGAAGAATGGATAATAGAAGCATGCCATTTATACAGCTTTGGTAATTTAATACTGTGCAAGTTTGTTCCCCACTGACCGACAGTGGAAGGTACTAGACAAAGGAATTTGGACATATGCCCAGTAAGGTCTGTGTTAGGTAGGAAGGTGCGTACGTGGCTGTCAGTCACGCCTGGGAGTGAGTTAGTGGCCAGAATAGGAGGGACCACAACAAGGGCACGAAACCTGAGTATTTAAATGTATGAGCAAAGGCGCACACTCTTACCCTAGCAGGTTTGGCTCAGTGGATAGAGCATCTGCCTGTGGATGGAAGGGTCCCAGGTTTGAGTCTGGTCATGCCTTGGTTGCAGGTCCCTGGCCCTGGTTGTGGGGCAAGTGGGAGGCAACCAATTGATGTGTTTCTCTCACATACTGGTGTTTCTGTCTCTCCTTCCCCTTCCACTCTCTCTAAAAAAAATTAAAGGAAAAATATCTTCAGGTGAGGATTAAAAAAAAAAGGACAATATTTTGGTTTTTACTCCGTGGGCTCTTGCCTCTCCTGTTGGCCTATGTTCTGTGACTTCTGTTGCCGAGGGCAGGCTCCCCTGCATTCACCCACGTGTGAGACCCACACAATAGACCGATGGACTTTAACTGATGCTGAACTAGACCCAGCTGCAACAGGAACAGAAACTCTGGACACAGGCCCACCTTTTGGCTTTGCTGAACCACTAGCTGCACCTTTTCCACAACTCAGTAAAGGGGGCATGGGACTTGGCAGCCTGAGAAATGTAACTCCATGCAAATTATGTCTTCTACCACATCTCATTCTCCTGTGTGGGCTTTTGAAAACACTTATTACAGCAGAACCCCAAAAACCCACTAACAATGGGGAAATCTGGCCCATTAATTCCTCCAGTAACACACAAATCAAATGACACTATAAAGGAATAGCATATAATTTCTTTAAAAATAAAACTCAGTTAAAAAACATGGCGCAACTTTTCTATTTTGAATTGGACATGATAGGATTCCTGGAGTGGTAGAAATTTGTGTTCACAAATGGGTCTATCTATTAAGTTTCTTAAGGATCAGAATTGTTACCATTTATTGAGTGCTTATTATGAGGAGAAAGGTGGCAATTTAATTATTTCAGTTACCTGTGAGGAAGGTATCATTTGATTCCTTCTACTCCTTACAGTGGAGAAAACAAAGGCTAAGAGATGATGGGACAGATGAAGTCCAAGCTGGTCTGAGTCCACATCCTCAGTTGACAACTTTGGTGTGATTTTTTTTCATATTTGAACCCAACCACTATCCACTATTGTTATTTGTATCAGTAACACACACACACACACACACACACACACACACACACACACACACACTTTTTTTGGCTAAATCCTTCATCTTTCTTCAACTCCCCCACACCCCACGCCCCCGCCACACACACACACACACACACACACACACACACACACACACAGTTATTGGTCTGTTCCATGTATCTTGTTCATTAGATCTCACATATAAGTGAGATCAAATATTATTTGTCTATCTCTGACTGGCTTGTTTCACTTAGCATAAAAACTCCAGACCCAGCCATGCTGTCACAAAAGGTAAGAGTTTCGTTTTCACAGCCACGTCGTATTCCATTATGTAAATGTACCACAGCATTTTTACCCACTCATCTCCTGATGGGCAGTTGGGCTGCTTCCAGATGTTGGCTATTGAAATAACACTGCTGTGAACATAGGAGTGCATATATTCTTTCTGACTGGTGTTTCAGGATCTTTAGGATACATTCCCTGAAGTGAGATCCCTGGGTCAAAAGGCAGTTCCATTTTAATTTTTTGAAAAAAAACCCACACTGTTTTCCACCCATCTGCATTTTCACCAATAGTGCACTAAGGCTCCCTTTTCTCCACATCCTCTCCAGCACCTATTTGTCAATTTGTTGATGGTAGCCATTCTGGCAGGAATGAGGTGACATCTCATCACGGTTTTAATTTACATGTCTCTGATGATTATCAACATTGAGCATTCTTGTCATATTTCAGGTATTTGAAATCTTCCAATTTTGTTCTTCTGATTTTAAAATCCATTACTAAATGTTTGGTTGACCATTTTTATATTTAGATTCATAGGTCTATAATTATATTCTGTACAAATGCAATGTATAACCTACATTAACTATCTGCTTATGGTTAATAAAAAACATATTATTAAACAAATTTATACATCCGTTTTCACACTTATTTACTGACTTGATTCCTATAACTACACCTTATAATAGTGTCTTAAGAATACCAATAAACTTAAAAAAATAATATCTTTGGAATAAAGTCAAAATGCTCATGATTTATTTGAAAGAGTAACACTTTTAGGGTAGCATTCATGACTTATATATAAGAGAATTATCTAATTTTGAACAGGTATTAGATTTGATAATGAGAGTAAAGATATCACTGCTAATTATTGTGCTTATATTTATGTAATCATCTACCTATCCAAACATATGCTAAAAGTTAATCACATACCTGAACTTATCTATGGAATAATTCATTATGCTTTGTGCTCCTTTATTCCCTAATGCACAAAGCACAGACCAGTGATGTTGTGCTTCAATGCTTTACTGCCTACATCCTTCTAGTCTGGAAGTATTCTCTCAGTTAAATTTTTAAAATGAATGAAGAAATTAAGGCTAGAAGGAAAGAGGAAAACCATTTAACCAGGGTCATCTAAAACTAAAGATGGGAGTAAATTAAAAGGGTAGAAAATTTGTAAAGTTTGGAATTCAAAAAATTCGTTAAAAAACAAATAATTTATTAGCAGAGAAATTAGACATGTTTACATTAATAAAGAGAAAAGAGCCCTGGCAGGGAGACACAGTTGGTTGGACCATCTTCCCATGCACCAAAGGGTTGTGATTTCAATTCCTGGTCAGGGCACATACCTAGTTGTGGGTTCAGTCCCTGGTTGGGGAGCACAGGGGAGGCAACCAATAGATTGATGTTTCTCTCTCACATCAAATGTTTCCCTCTCACTGTCTCTCTCTCTCCCTCCCCCCTCCCTACTTCTCTCTGCCCCTCTCTCCCTTTTTCCCTTCTTCCCTTCCTCACTCTCCTTTCTCTTTGCTCTCTCTCTCTCCTCTCTCTCAAAAAATCTATAAAAATAGATCCTTAGGTGAGGGTTAAAACAGCAACAACAACAACTTGTACATAAAAATAGGCTTTACACCCAGTAGATTATTCCCATACTTTAGTAGGAAATACTAACAGCACATGTGAGTTCTGGAGTTTCAGAATAATAGATACTAGGAAGTTAAATAATTACTAGGAAGCTGAAAGACTTGGAAAGTGAGTAGGAAAGTTTATTGGCTCGAGAAGACAATTTGGGAAGGAGGCACCTTGGATGGTGCTGTTTCTTCTGGATGATGTAGGGTAACATACAAATAAGGGGTCTATTGATATACATATTAAAGATTTAGAGGAAGACAAACAGCACCATTTATAAAGAAACTGTACTTCTCCCTAAGATCAAAAGAGGTAGTAACAGAACCAAGAACCAAACTAAGAAGCATGTCATCTATTTCCTCCCCCATAATATTTCCTGCTATAGCTGAGCCATTAATACAAATATACATAAAGAGGACAAAAATAGAATCAAGCATAACTAGAAGTACTATAGGAAAACAGAAGATAAATAGGCCAAATTATTTTTTTAATCTCAAAGCAATTATATTAAGAAAAAAAATTGAATTGCAAACACACATACACAAATACCTAAGTGCTCATTAAATAGTATTTTGCTGTGCCAGCTAAGCTTGTTGCAACTGTTAACAGTAGTCTTGGTGGGAAAATATATTTTCCTCTAGATTATAAAGCATTAAAAATAAAGTATATAGAAATAGAGAAAGTTTTAATCAAAAGGAAAGAAGTTAAAACGGGAATATCAACAACCAGCTTAGTATCTGCATTGTGTCATACCTTGATGATATGAGTCGGCTAATTGGTCTGAAGTATAATTGTTAAAGTAAAATATTTTTGTCCCCATGGCATTGGTTAAAATGATTTGAGATAATTGCTACAGTCTTATTTTCAACAAGTAAGCCTACAATAGGAGAGGTAAAATATAGGTAACAGAGTACAGGAAAAAATGGAAGATGCCTAAGAACAAATAGATATAAGTAAGAGTGCAGTAATGGACATTGAATACAGAAAGAGAAAGGGCCAAAATATAGAGACAAAGTTACAGGTTTAAAATGATCACAGAACAAAAAGATAATGAAGCCTGCCAATAAAAGAAAAATTAATGTTAAGAGCAATAACTCAAATAACCTTCCTTGAGGGAGGTAGTGGCTTGAATTTACATTATAAAAGCTTCTACCACAGGCCTGGGAAGAATTACCTTGGCCAATCAAAATATAAGAATCTCCAAGCAAAAAAAATACCAAGCCCCACTCAAGGGAAAGAAAATGGCATATTATCATAATTCTGGACAGCATCTTCCAGGATATCACAGCAGTGGAGTAACAAGAAGAAATCCAATGAAAGAAATATCAGACAAGTATATATTCACCCAAGCTACAGAAATATACTTTTAAATATGCCGCCAGTCAATGTATATTGTGACCTATAGATTCTACTAGAGAATGATCCTCATTCTATAGAAGATGATTGGGGAAACATAATCAGGAAAAAATCGATTACATTTAGCTAAATATTTAAAACAAAATAAAGTTTGGGCTAAGAGTCAATATGTATTAGGAAAAGGTGGAGGAAGGAGAAAGTAAGAGGAAAACAAAAACGGCTCAATGGTTACATGATAGGTAACATAGAAGTCCAGAATCTCATTTAAAGCTGATGGATAGCAGATATGACATAAAGGGAGAATAGGGTGCCATATAGAGGTTTTGGCATAAAGGTAATCATTAGAATAAAACAGACCTTCTTAAGGCAAAAATCTAAATAAAACTCTAAAATTTAACATTGAAATCAAAATAGAAAATACAGTTAATGATACAGGGTATACAGAATAGGACATGTATCCTATATAATAAAGAGGTAATATGCAAATCGACCATCACTCTAACACACAAGATGGCCACCCCCATGTGGTCAAAGATGGCCGCCACAAGATGGCCAGCAGGGGACAGCAGTTGTGGGTGACCAGACCAGCAGGGGAGGGCAGTTGTGGGTGAACAGGCCAGCAGGGGAGGGCAGTTGTGGGTGAACAGGCCAGCAGGGGAGGGCAGTTGTGGGTGAACAGGCCAGCAGGGGAGGGCAGTTGTGGGTGAACAGGCCAGCAGGGGAGGGCAGTTGTGGGTGATCAGGCCAGCAGGGGAGGGCAGTTGTGGGCTACCAGGCCTGCAGGGTAGGGCAGTTGGGGGGGACCAGCCTGCAGGGGAGGGCAGTTTGGGGGACCAGGCAAGCCAAAGAAGGCAGTTGGGGGGAACCAGCCTGCAGGGGAGGGCAGTTGGGAGTGACTAGGCCAGCAGGGGAGCAGTTAGGCGTCGATCAGACTGGCAGGGGAGTGGTTAGGGGGTGATCAGGCTGGCAGGCAGAAGCAGTTAGGGGTGACCAGGCCAGCAGGAGAGGGTAGTTAGGGGTGACCAGGTTGGCAGGGGAGGCCAGTTAGGGGCATTCGGGCCGGCAGGGGAGCAGTTAGGCGTCGATCAGACTGCCAGGGGAGTGTTTAGGGGGTGATCAGGCTGGCAGGCAGAAGCAGTTAGGGGCAATTAGGCAGGCAGACAGGCGAGAGGTTGGGACCCAGCAATCCTGGATTGTGAGAGGGATGTCTGCCTCCCGTCAGGTTTCCAGCCTGGAAAGGGTCCAGCCTGGGCTGAGGGACCCCCCCCCCCCCCCCGCATGAATTTCGTGCACAGGGTCTCTAGTATTAACATAAAATACTTACTGAAAAACAGACAAAAAATCAGTTGAACTGATAAATGCAAATAGGCTTAGCTAGCCTAGTAAAAATAAAGCTGTGTTTTCTTATTAACATAAAGAACAAAATTCAATTCTACTTGTATAAAAGAGATATTTTGTTTATAATCAGAATGGTTAAAAATAAATGAATAGTCAATGGCATGTAAGACAAATGTGATCAAAATTAGATTGGTGATACAAAGAGCTGACAGGTTCGAATTCTCATCAAAGAATAAAGTGAAACAAAGTAGGACACCAAATTACACATCAATGAACAGCATTCTTAATAAAGCAAAACAATTATAAGGGATAAAAAGGAGAAGCCAACAGAAATGTACTGATCATAGGAAAATTTTATATACCCCTGGCAGTGAAAAAAAAATGTGGATAAAAATTACATAAGGATATAGAGGAGCCCAGAAACATAATTAATAAGGTAGTCCTTTTGAATATTTCATTGAACACCTAAATCAAGTTTTAGAAAAGAAACAGTAAAGTAAATCAGTTGAATGAGAAGAAAAAATAAAGATATGAGCAGAAATAACATTTTAATTAAAAATAAAACTTTTAATTAAATATGCTGTTCTCTTTGAAAAATGTGAAATTTAAAGAGGTGAAGTTAGAAATACAACAAAAACAAGACAGAGAAATAAGTATTGATATACTGGAAATTTAAAAAGACAAATTTAGAAAGACCAAAAGCAAGGAAGGAAGAAAGAGTGGATGGAAGGGAGCAAAAAAGGGGGGGGGGAAGAGGGGAAAAGGGAAGGGAGGGAGGGAGTAAAGGAGGAATAAAGGGTGGAAAGATTCTAAGGAAGAGAGAAATGGAGATGCCTAATTAAACTGACTTTTTCTCAGAAAACAGAATTCACTAAAAGTGAATTCAGTAGAAAGAAATTTTAAATTCCAATGTTCTTGGTCAAAGTATTGGAGTTTATCTAAGACCTTACCCTACTCAAATTCAAAGAAAGCCCAGCCTCCTATATTTTCATGAGGAAATTCTACTACAACTTCAAAAAACCAGATAAGCTGCCTAGCAGTGTCGCTCAGTGGTTGAGCACTGGCCCGTGAACAAGGAGGTCACAGTTCAGTTCCCAATCAGGGCACATGCCCGGGTTGTGGTCCCCATCCCCAGTGTGGGGGCAGCCGCTCAATGCTTCTCTCTCATCACTGATGTTTCTATCTCTCCCTTATTCTTACTGAAATCAATAAAAACGTATTTTTTTAAAAAAAATCCAAATAAGCTTACTATGGCTTTTAAAATGTTTATTGTACACAAACAATGAAAATAACAGTGGTACCTATAGTAGGCTGAATGCAGTTCAAAAGAGGTATGTCAATGTCCCAATCCTAGAACCTGAACTGAGAACTTATTTGGAAAAAGGTTGTTTTTTTGCAGAAGTAGTTACATTAAAATTTTTGAGATGAAATTATTGGAGAACATTCAGGTAGACTTTAAATGCCATTCAAGTGTTTGGTAAGGGATAGGTATAAGAACATTAGACGCATACACAGGAGATGTGAAGAGAGGAAGAGAGGCAGCCACAAGTGAAGGAATGCTGATAGTCACCAGAGCTGGGAAAGGCAAAGAACAGATAATCTCGGGGTCTGAGGGATTGAGGCTCTGCTGACAGCCTGATTTTGGAATTCAGGTCTCCAGGCCTGTGAGAAAATAAGTGTCTATTGTTTTAAGTCACTAACTTTGTGGTGATGTGTTATATCAGGCATAGGAAACTAATATAGTATCTAATCTTGATAAAAATGGCAAGAAAAAGAGGATTTGAGAGCAATACCGATCCAGAAACCTCATATGTTAAAAAGAACAGTGTATCTATCAGCAGATTAAAAATAAACACATCACCATGATTAAAGATTTATTCTAGGATAGTTATGAATGGTTCAATATGAGGAAATCCATTAATACTTTTATGAAATATAGAAAAATCCTATCTAGCCATATGTTTATTTCCTTGAGTTACTGAAATGGCTCTAAAATTTATTTTTGGATTAACAATTCAATAAAATAGAAAGTGTGATTTCAAAACTTGAAATAATATGTTTTAACACCTAAATCAACATGACATCTAAAGCCAGTACAAAAGCAATGATTAAGTAAATTCATAATCTCTACAAGTTTTAATTACTTTTGGGGTATTATTGAATTCAATCTTAAAAGAAAAAACACTAAGAATAGAAAAATGGATAGCAAAAGGTAAAGATAATGTTATTTGCAGATAATTTAATAAATACAATTTTTAAAAAATCAAATAGAAAACTATTTTGGGAAATAAAATATTTCAGTATAGTAGCAGGCTAATAAGTTAACATACAAAAGTCAAAAGCTATTATACATAAAAAGATAGATAATATAATGGAAGGAGAAATCCAATTTATAAATGGCAGCAGAAAAAATTACCAGGAAAAAAATCTTTTGAAGTATGCCAGACTTAGAGGGATCTCTATACAGAAAAATTAAAGTCCTAAATGATAACAATAGATTTCAACAAATGATATGACATTAAACATTTCTACAGAAGACTATAAAACATCACAAAGACTCTAGTTCTCTAAGGTTATTGTTTTTAAGTAATTAACACCAATTTCAACAAGCTTATTTTGTGCAGGTGCTCATGTGTATGGATACTGTTATATTTATTATTTTCTGAAGCTAGACAATTTGATTATAAAGTTTATGCTGAAAATAATCACAAAAGGCAGGGAAAAGTGTTTTCAAAAAGAAGAAAACTGGAGAAATCAAGGATAGCTTTCTCTACCACTTCAATTAAAATATAGAGATATTGGTTGAAAAGTAAATATACTATGGAATTTAATTGGGAGTCTGGAAATAAATTTAAGTGAATAAAAAATCCAGTAAGTGAAAATCAGTCTTTTAAGAATAGTTTTTAAAAACTTGATAGCATGTATCTGTGAGTAGGGAAAGCCTTTGTAACTATGACTCAACTATCAAGTCTCTGGAACTTTTCATTAATGCAGCCAAAATATATCCATTTATGTATTTATCTACATGATTATGAAAATATGGCAAATGTTAATGACAGTAAAAACCAATATCTGTAAATTGTACTATTTTTCCACTTTTACATATTTTACAATGTCAAAAACAAAAAATAAAAAAGTTAATTTGACAATATTTTGGAATCATTACAAGTATAATGATAATCATATCACTTTTTCCCACTATTAAAAAGCAGAAGAATGGAATTAACTCTCCAGAGCAGAGGAATAGAAGGCATTTGTATTGCAGTATGAAATCTGGAATATACAGAGAAAACCAAGGATAAATAGAGAATGGTAGTTTTAAAGCCTTTTTCTATTTTATAAGCACACACACACACAGCTATTAATCAATAAAAGTCACCTGCTTCCTAAAATTTACTTATTAATTGTGATAGCCTGTTCATCTAAAATGAGTCAAGTTTAGGAATGTGGAAGGTAAATCTAGAACCAGTCATCGCATACAGGTACTCATCATACTAAAAGAGAAATAAAAACAGTCATTATTAATTAATTTAATTCATGTGACAAACAAATAAACCACTTTTGGTTATAATCTTAACATAGAAATTAGCAAAATTTATTAGAATTTACAATCCCTTGCCACAATATAAATTCAGCACTGCTGTAGTGGCAGAGAGGGAAGTGTTCTGGAGTATTCTCCATAATTCCTATCTCTCATTTGACTGGAGCTTTAAACATTACAACAGTCAGACTTCTCCATCAGTTTATTTAAAAATGACAAACTGTTGAATAATAAATCAGCTGGGAATTTAGTTGAAAACACTGAAAAACATCCATAACTGTGCCAAATAATGTTTAAGCACATATCTGTACTATGACTAATGAAGAGGAAAGCTAGAAGCTAAGCTAACAATGTTTAAAATATAAACTCTTCTATATTTGTATTATAGGCAAGAATAAATAGCATTTAATGGAGATAGAAGAGAGATGAGAGTGAAAAAAATCAACATAAAGATTAAATATGAATGAAGCTGTCAAAAAATGGGGTGGGAAAGGAATTAAAGTCCCAATCATGTCTATTGGACTAAGTTTGAGAAGTATGGAAATGGTGAATATGGAAATGTCAGTGTCAATGGCTTGTTTTTTCCCTGCTTTTCTGCCATCAATGCTTGCTTAATGAGGCAGAAAAGTCTGTTTAAATTTCTGGATTGGTATCTGAACACCTTAATTTTCTTGCTTCTATTCTGTATCCCTGGAGAATTACCTAAATTACAGTGAGTAAAAGTGATAAAAAATTCCCAGTAGAAAAAAATACGATTCAATCCCTTTCTATTTCCAGAAATAAAATGTAAATCAGCTATAACTTGCTTGTATACCCATGAGACGCAGGACAAGTTACTCAGGCCTTTACCTGCAAACTTAATATTGAATATTCATCTCTGCCAGAAGCCCACCAGTTTGCCACCATACCTACATTAGAGTTTCCATTAACTTTTTCATGTACAGTGGGGCCTTGACTTACGAGTTTAATTCGTTCCGAGACCCAGCTCGTTAACTCAAATTACTCTGTCAACTCAATGCAAAAAATCCGCCGAGAGACAGCTGGTATCTCAAAAAACTCGTTAGTCGGGACACTCGTAAGTCAAGGCCCCACTGTATTAGTCTTAAATATGAATTAATTAATAAGGATCACCAGATACTTGAGAAGATCTTTAACATAAAAGACAGAGACAAAACCACTACATCAAAAGGGAAAAAAATCTGTAGAAATGTAATGTTCAGGAGCAAAAGAGTACCTAAAAAAAAGATTATATATATACTAGGGGCCCAGTGCATGAATTCGTGCACCTTGAAAGGAACTGTGGGCCGTGAGGCTTTGGTGGGCACAGGGGCAGGTCTCAGCCCATCCTCCATACTCTGCCCAGCCCCTCCCACCGCATCCCTTGGTCCCCTGTGTGCCAGCGGCCCAGCTCCCGCCACCACCACTCCGACTTGCTGATAGCACAGAGAGATTGAGGCCAGTGCCAGCAGCAGGTGTGAGCAGGGCCAGCGCTGTCAGCGGGTGTGAGCAGAGGCTGCTGCCCCGATTGCCCCTCAGGAGCAGGGGGAGGTCGAGAAGCCCTCAGGGGTGACCGGGGCTGGCAGCCACTGCTCGTACCTACTGATAGCACCGAGCAATTGGGACCAGTGCTGGGCACTGGCAGCGGGTGCAAGAGGCGGCTCCAGCGCTGGCAATGGGTGCGAGTGGCGGCTCCAGTGCTGGCAGCAGGTCAGAGCGGGGCTAGCACCAGCAGCAGGTGTGAGAGGCGCTGCCAACCCTGATCACCCCTCAGGAGCAGAGGAAGGTGGAGAAGCCCTGAGAGGCAATTGGGGCTAGCAGCTGCCGCTCACGCCCCCTGATGGCACCAAGTGATCAGGGCTGGCGCCGGCAGCGGGTGCAAGCACTGGGCAGGACCACAGTGTGTGGGAGCAAAGAATTTTCAGTAACCACCAGAGGCTCGCCCTGATGACAGTGACCGGTGCCCCATCTTGGTCTGGTGCCCCAGCTCACCTGCTCCACCATCCCGCCACAGCCAATGCCAGCCATGTTTCATGCTCTACTGCCTGCAGCCGACGCCTGCCATGTTCTACATGTGCCCCCTGATGGTCAGCGCACGTCATAGCGACTGGTTGGTTGTTCCGCCATTTGGTCTATTTGCATATTAGGGTTTTATATAGAGAGATATATTTGTATTATAGGCAAGGATATTTGCAATTAACATTCTTGTAAAGACAAAATAATTTATTTCATGAAATAAAAATACTGTGCTACAAAATTAAAACAGAACAAAGCACTGTTCTTAAGAATTTTTTTAAATGATGAAAAATGCCCAGCTAGTGTGGACCAGTGGTTGAGCATCATGTCAGGATTGTGGGCTCACTCCCCAATAAGGGGTGTGCAGGAGGCAGCTGATGGGTGATTCTCTCTCATCGTTTATGTTTCTGTATCTCGCTCCCTCTCCCTGCCTCTCACTGAAATCGATAAAAACATATTTTTAAATGATGGAAAAAATCAATTGAAGGGTTAAAAGAGACCATCAAAGAAAGTCTTCCAAATGTAGCATAAATGAATATAAAGGGGGGAGGATATAAATGTAATCAAGCAGGAGATATAAGATTCAATGAACAGGATTTCCAGTGTGGTTCATTACATGATTGACTCCAATTCTTTCATGTCCTCTACATGCCCACACTTGCAATGGGCAGAGTACTGGCAATGTCATAAGGAGGGAAATGGCAGTGTGTTAATTCTGAGCCTACTTGCACATGTGCCCTGCCATGTGGAGAACACACCTGGCTAGCCCACTGCTCTGAGGAACACACGGAGCAGCCACTCCAGCTGACTCACATACCTGAAGTGTAAAGCAGAGAAGCCCAGCCAAGCCACATCAAGTCAGAGAGCCACAGTAAGAGAGGCGAGAAAAAGAACAAATAAACACTGCTGTAAGCTTCTAAGTTTGGGGCAATCTGCTGCAAAGCAAATGCTAACTGAAATATAGACAGAATTAATAAAGGGAAGTCAAATAATTAACAAAGAAATAAAATTTGCCAGAACTGAAGATGTAATACTGAAGTTTCAAAGGCATCAAAAAGTGTTAAACACAATGAATAACAGTAATAATAGCAGTTATAAATCAAGTGACAATAATATAAAACAACAAAATGGCTAAGAAATTACTCTGTACTATCTAAGGGCATTGGTAGGGGCAGCGAACAGTTTTCATGCAAGGTATAAAAATCAGAAATCATTAAGTATTAAATTTGGGAATAGCAACAAACACCTTGGAGACAATAGAAAAACTACCTCAGAATTCTAAGGGAAAATTATTTTCACCTGGGAGTCTATATCCAGGCTACATATTTCTACTGAAGTCTATACTCAGGTTGAAAGTAGAATAAAGACCTGTCAGATAGGTAACATCACAGAATGTTTAATTCCTGAACAGGCTTCCTTAGTAAACTTCTAAAGAAGGACATCCAAGAAAGAGGAAAAACAAAAGGATTTACTAGATTCTGATGACACAAAGTCCCAGTCTCCTGAAATTCAGTAGGCTTAGTGAGTAATTGGATCCAACTGGAAGAAAGAGGAGAAAGATATAGGACAAAAAGGAAATGATTAAAGTTAGGAATGAAATATTCATCGCAAACTAAGCCAAACAAAAACTAAGCACATTTTTTATAACTCCAGGCTTACAAAGAGTTGTGAAATAAATTAAAAAACAGTAATCATAAAACCATGGGATTTATATGGGAAATATGCTGACATAGTTAGAATATTGTAAATTAAATCTTATGGTACCAAAGCACTAGGAGATTTGGGTGAAGGAAAATGAGCTGGGAGAGGTTGTCTAGAGATGTGCAAGTGTAAGGAGGTTAAATTCTCCCTTTTCATGTGAGTACATCTAAAAATAATGTCTAATATTGAAAATTTAAGAATTGCACACAAACTTCCAGGAGAGTCTGGGATAAAATTAGTTGATGCTGGGGTGAGCAATATGGGGGGAGAGGGGAACAGAGTACAAATCTGTTTCGTTATGACATGTGTGGTACTATTTACCACTTAAACCTGTATACATATTAGTTGATAAAAATAAAATTATTTTGAAGAAAAGACAATGCTTTAGAATAATTTTAAAAACTTAGTTTTTACCTAATAAAATAGACAAATAATTCCATAGGCACCATAAGGACCTGATTACATAAGGACAGTAGGACCTGGTTCTATATCTTTAGTTGTCAGGAATCAAACATAAGCCTGTCTTTTTGACAAAACTAAGCTCAACAAAATTACAGAGTGAACCATTTTCCATTACCCTTGTTGTAAATTGAACACCTATAAGATCAAGATTTATGCATTCCCACATTGTAAATGTGTTCTTTAAAAATGCTTTTTCTTCTATGCCCAGAGAGGATTTGTATGCTATGACCAGTTTTATCCCCCTATTATTCCATATTTATAAAAGGATGAGGCCCACAAATAATTACTGGAATAAATAAAAACAAGATTGTTTCTTTGTTCAATTCTAGAAAATTTGAGAACTTTAGGCTAAGTAAATATTTTAAAGTTTAGAACTTACGATTTTTCCAGTTATAACTGACAAAATTTGAAATGTGAAAGAATGAATATCTACTGAAATTTGTTTATATCTTTCCTCAGATTTTATCTGTTGAAAAACATTATTATCTATGTTATCAGTATTCCTAAAGTCCAAAATATATTTCGAAATGTTCCAAATGTTGGAACAAATTTAAAAAATTTTATTGTGTATTGAGGAGACAAAATTTAGAAATTCAAAACAATCAATAGCTAAAATGCCTTTTAATTGGTTATTGCAGCCCTATTAAAGGGACATTCTATTCAGGGATAACATAAATCAAAATGTTTTTGAAATTAAACAGAATGGTCAATTCTTTCACCAGGTTTGATTTTATGATCAATGCAATCACAATCTAACCCCCACACTATATTTAACCCAATGTGTATCTATTAATATGCTTAATATAATGTTTATAATCAAATAAATATCACATTTGTAGGCACAGGGTAATGATTCACATTAAGAATTGCCCCTAAAATAAAATAGAATAAAAATAATTCTAAAGAATTTGAAACACAAAGAAAATCTCAAAATTGTCACCAATGACATCATTGCAATTATAAAACCTTTTTATTCATTCCAAATCTCTGCTTACTTCATATCCTCAACGTTCCTATACAGAATAGCACCTCTGCATCTTATTACATTACTAAGGATTCTCTTAATTATTTTGTACAATGATGGTTGCATCAGAAACAAATGCCAATTTTCAAATACTCCAGAAATCAAGAAAGGAGAGTTTAACATATTAAATCATGTAAAATTTATGACAATTGACAATAAAACACAAAGATGACACATACAATGAGTGCCGATCCATATATAATAAAAGTATTAGAAAGAAAGTTATAACTAAAATGAAAGATTAAAATGTGATGGTTAAGAATAGACACTTCTCCAAGAGTTAAAAAAGGGGGACATTGGTAAAACTCTCAATAATATTATATGCAAAATAACAAAGGAATTCAATTTTTTAAAGAAATCAAACTATACTACAAAGCTATTACAATGAAAACAGCCTGATACTGGCATAAGAACAGGCGTATCGGCCAATGGAATAGAACAGAAACCCCAGACATCTACCCATCTCATAAGGTCAATTAATATTTGGCAAAGGAGGTAAGAGCATACAATGGAGTAAAGACAGTCTCTTCAGTAAATGGCGCTGGGAAAATTAGATGGTTACATGAAAACAAATGAAACTGGACCACCAATTTACTCTACACACAAGAATAAATTCAAAATGGATAAAAGACTTCAAAGTAAGTCTCAAAACCATAAAAATCCCAGAAGAAAATATAGGCAGTAAAATCTCAGACATCTCATGAAGCAGAATTTTCTCCAATACATCTCCTAGGGCAGGAGAAACAAAGGAAAAAATAAACAAATGGGACTACATTAAACCTAAATCTTCTGCACAGCAAAAGAACAATCCTCAAATGCAAAGGGAACCCACTGTATGGGAGAACATATTCATCAATGATACATCTGATAAGGGGTTAATTTCCAAAATATATGAAGAAGTCATATAACAAAAGGAAGGCAGAAAACCCAATTAAAAATAGACAAAGGACCTGAAAAGACACTTCTCCAAAGAGGACTTAAAGATGGCCAATAGACATGTGAAAAAATAGTCAACATCACTAGTTATCAGAGGGATACAAATGAAAACCACAATGAGATTACACCTCACACCTGCCAGAATGTCTACTACCATCAATAAATCAACAAACAAGTGCTGATGAGGATGTATACTGTTGGTGGGAATGCAGAACTGTGCAGTCACTGTGCAAAACATTAAAAAAAATCTTAAAAACTAAAAATGGAACTGCCATTTGACCCAGAAATCCCACATCTTGGAATATATCCTAAGAATCCTGAAACACCATTTCAAGAGAATATATGCATTCCTATGTTCATAGCAGCACAATTTACAATAGCTGAGATCTGGAAACAGTCCAAGTACCCATCCATGGATGAGTGGTACATTATACAATGGAATTATATGAAACTATAAAAGAAAGATTTCTTACCCTGAGACAGCATGAATGGAGCTGGAGACCATGCTAGTAAGTGAAATAAGCCAATCAGAAAGAAAACTATCCCATGATCTCACTTATATGTGGAATCTAACAAATAAAATAACTGATGAACAAAATAAGCCCAGAAACATGGAAGCATGGAACAGACTGTCAGATCTCAAAGGTGAGGGGAAGAGATTAACCAAGGAACTTGTATGCATATATGCATAGATCATGAACTCAGACATACAATAGTGTGGTAAAGGCCTGGGGTGGGTCATGAGCAGGGTAGAGAGGGCAAATGGGGGGAAATGAGGGACATCTGTAAAATTCTCAACAATAAAAATAATTTAAAATAAAAATAAAGAGCAAGAAATGCAACTATATTGGCTATAAACCTGGACACTCAGAAGTGATAGCATCAGTAAAAATGTTCTACTGAGCACAAAATATAGCGGAAATAATAGACTTCTGTATTAATTTTAACGACTTCAGAAACCTCTTAGGACTATCAGCACATCTTTGAATTATTCTTAACTGGATGGCAACATTTTGTATCTTCTAGGATTCTCATTTTAAGAAAAGGTGAACTCAAAAATGTTAGGGTCACAAATTTTGTTTCTCCCCATATTTTTTTCTCAAGGAGTATTTCTGTCATAAATTATTCTCCATAATCAATTTCACTCCCAACTCTCCCCAATATATTAATGAGAGCCTGACAGCATCATTAGATAAGCCAGTGTTTTTTAACGCAGGTATTTCTGAGTATAGGAATTTAAAAACAAATAAACAAAAAGCCTAAACCTCGCTTAAAACAGTTTCCCTCCATTTTAACATTTGCTTATGTAGAAATGATATCTCTTCCTTTTAGAGAGCTAAGGGAAGATACAATAATGCTCCTAATATTGAGCTAAGTGCATAATGTAGACAATATGTTTGAATATAATCTGGAAAATGTAGTTAGGTTGCCAGGACTAAGGAAGTTCATCTCCCTCCAGGAATGAAACTTGAGATAACTGGAAATGAATGGACAGCTGAGTTCACTCATAAAATGTAATTATTTCTCAGGCTCATTTATACATAGGAAAAGCTTATCATATTGTCCAATAGTCTGAAGAAATAAAATATTTGTCAGTGATGAGAGACACTATCACTTTGCTTAACAAATTAGCTTCAGTCTCAGGAGATGGTTTAAGACAAGAGGAGCACAATTAGAACTAGCCTGCAGGCCCCTGCTGAGTGGTGGTAGCCCTGACACTGTCAGGCGACACCTAAGAGTTGAACATCCATGCAGTCGAGCCCTCTCAGGCATTCTCCTCTAGATCCAAATGACCAGAACAATTTTGGGACTCAATAAAAATAATCCAAGACACCCAATGTTCTGGAATTTTCTTCACACTGGTCAACTATTCAAATTCACAGGAATTTTTAGTAATTAGTTATTATTACATAGACATCAGTATTTTTAAATACATTTTTATTGATTTCAGAGAGGAAGTGAGAGGGAGAAAGAGAGATAGAAACATCAATGATGAGTAGGAATCATTGATCAGCTGCCTTCTGGGGGATCGAGCCTGCAATCCAGGCATGTATCCTTGACTAGAATCAAACCCAGGACCCTTTAGTCCATAGGCCGATGCTCTCCTCTAGCAAGCTAGGGCTAGACATGAGTCTTGATATGGTCTGTTAAGAGGAGTACATACTTTCCACTTCAAGGTTCTCTTTTCAACTTCAGATGTTTTCCTGGTTGTTTGCTAAGGTATATACTTTACTGAGGAATCATTCTTTGTCTGAGTAAGCTTTTATCAGTATCATCAACACTAAAAAGAGGTTGGTTCTCACTAACTAGCCAATCTATTTCATGCATCCCCCTAACTCCTCTGGCATAAAATTGTTCTTTCAGGTCTCAAAAAATAAAATGGGAAATATTTTAAAGAAATGGGAAGATGGAAGAACGAACATCTACTATATAGATAGTAAGGGCAAAAGCCTGCTGCATAAGCTACTTCTGAAGTGTATTAGAGTCTTGGAAGGGAGATGTGAGAGGTAAATGCGGCATCACAGGCCAATCAGCTAGTAGGAATCAGCGCAACATCAAATACAGGTTTTCTAAGTCCAGAGCCCATGTTCTTTTGATTATGCCATACTGCCCTTTCCCATGTTTGCTTCACATCCCCTCTGCCTCTGAAAGTTTGTGTTTATACTGTGGCACATTAAGGTTTGAACATATGCTGTCAAGTATTCTCTTCCATAAACACACAAATCACTGGCAGTCCTATCAATGAATTTAAACATAATTAGCTTGGTCCAAAATGGTTGGGATAAAAACCACAACAATTCTGCCTAGCTCTGCTGTGGAGTCAACAAATCTACATTCTCTGAAAAGCTAAACAAAAGTATATGAATATATGAAGGTATCTAGGTAGCTATGTATTTGTCTATGCTTCAGGATTGTCTGGTTGTTTTTAAAGACTTGGAATCACATAGCCTTAGCTATTTCTCCCCAGATATGTCTCTATTCTTTATTTTCAGTAAAGGCGAGATATCGGAACACATTCCTAAGTATCTAACAATGAGATTATATTTGTAAAGTTCGTGGGCTGTGAGTAAATGTATTAAAATATTATTATTACTCCATATACCTTCAGTATCTTAAACATTTCATATTATTGATGAAGAGATATTTCTTTGACTTTCAGATATTGCATACTCTAGTGTTAGACATAACACTATGATTGAGTATATTCAATGATGTCTTTGAAAGAGGACAAGTTTTGAAAAATGATTATATGGCCATTTCAAATAGTACCTTTGAAACTGCATTTTGGGTGTGCTTCTTAAAACTCAAACGCTGGAGCGCAGCTCACCATTTCTCTGAAGTTAATTATTCATATGTTGGCCTGCATGTCATCTTGACCCATAGCCAAAAACTAACTCAGGAAAATGTAAAGATAACAGGGCTCCAGAGCACAGATATAGGCCAAGGTTAGAGTGTTTGTCACATCCTAAATTCACGGAGGGAGGTTTGCTTTATATTTAACTATGTCCCAATTTTTTACAAGGATTATAGATTCCTGTTTCCTTTTTTAACCTGACATAAGCACAAGTTGAAACAGTGAATAAGTTATCCTCGTGTTCAGAAAATAATTGAAATGCATTTTTGTTCCTTTGTGGTGTGTAACCAAGAATCTGAAATACTGCATTAAAAAATTAACCTCTTTGAGTTTGAGACAAATACTGACTTAAGAAATAAATATATCCCCCAACAAACAAAACATCGCCATTAGCATCATTTTACGAGTATATTTACAGCCATAAAAAGTACCATTTGTTTGTTGTGACTCAGCTATTAAAATGGAGAAATAAGAAAACTTGGGGATAAAGAAGGTATCCAAACATCAACCTTTGTATCACCAATTGTATCCCTGACACAAGGAGGTATATATATTTTTAAAATATTAAATGCAAAGGGAGATTCATCTGTGAGACTCCGTGTAACACAGGTTGGTAAAGATAGGCAGTGAGCAGGAGCTTTGAGAAATTTAAACCACTGTCTCTTCGTTTGTTGAACTTATATTTGATTCAATAACTATACAAATAAAGATATTTTATATTCCTCTACATGAACCCATGTTCACATCAAAAAAAGTGAACAGAATATCATTCATAGAGTTGAGTTTTTAGGGATAAGCTGGCTGATGTATTATTGCATATAAAGTATTCAGCATTTTGTCTTCAGCTTCCCTTTCTCTGCATTCTGTAAAGGTGATTGTTGGGACATCTCACCTGAAAACATGAGATCATCTGCCAGTGGGTAAGTCGGTTAAATGCCCTCTCGCAATGCTAACTAACAGTTGTCTTGACTTGAAATGCAAATAAAAAATTGTTTCCTTGCTGCAGTGGTTTTGACAAGACACCTAAACATGCATAAAGACCTTTGTCCCTAGAAGTTTAAGAGAAAAGAAGCTAACTAGAAAGCTTTTTACCCATGAAATATACTCAAAACCAACCTCTTTAGTAAAGTCTCAGCTCCTACCTCATTCCTACCTCTTCTCCAACCTTGTATAGTTTCTTGGCCATTTTCCTTTGCTAAATTCTGCATCTGGTTTTTCCCATACATTGACTTACAGTTAGTGTCTAGTTTGGGGCATCAACTAGTAATTATGTTTACTTCTCACTCCCATTGCCCTGGCTTTGTCCACAGTTGTCCTAGACCCAGGCTATAAGGCACAAGTGAAAGGCAAATTAATCTCCCAATTGGCATTACAAATCAGCTTCAAGCTTCCTGTCTCTGTTCCTTTAGGCCAAACATTAAGCAGGCAAACGCCTGCATTACATGATCTTCACACTTTTTTTGCTTTCTTGAGGTGTGATTGACAAATAGCAATTGTATATATTTAAGGTTCAGAGCTAGATGGTTTGGTAAATGTATACACTGTGAAATAATCACCACAATCAAGTTAATTAACATACCCTTCACTTCATATAGCTACCATTTTCTGTGTGTGTGTGTGTGTGTGTGTGTGTGTGTGATGAGAACACTTAAGATTTACCCTCCTGGCAATTTTCAACTACACAATATGGTATTAACAATTATAGTCACCATGTCATATATCTCATTCATCTTGCGTAACTGTGAGGGAAAGAAGATGCCACCCCCAAATGTGCCATTTTGGCATGTGGATTGTTTTGAACTAAAGGCAATTAAGACCCAGCAGTCTCAGGAAAAGCATTTACTTCACTCCTAATAGCCTACAGGAGTTTAGCCATATCTCTTCCTGGTGCGAGAGATAATTATTTTTTTTAATATCAGAAAGACTTATCTACATGGCTTTACAAACAGTTGTTCAACAAGCATTTACAGCTCAGGATGGCTTACTAGTATAAGCCACAATTGCCTGACTGCCTTTGAGTCTCCTATTTTGTGGGCCTCCTGCACATGAGAAATTAAATTTGTTTTTCTCCTGCTAACCTCTATTATACCTAACTTAATTATTAGCCAGAAAAAAAACCTAGAAGAGGGGAAATATTTTCCTCTTCAACTGAAATTTTGTGCTCTTCAATCAACACCTCCCTTTTCGACTAAGAATCTACCACTGGAAGCCACCATTCTAGTCTCAGATTCTAAGAATTTGACTAGGTTAGATTCTATATATAAGTGAGATCATGCAGTATTTCTTTTTCTGGCTTATTTCATTTAGCATAATGACCTCCAGGTTTGTGCATATTGAGATTTCCTTTTTTAAGAATAAATATTTTATTGTATGTATATACCATGTTTTCTTTATGAATGTGTCCATTAAAGGACATCCACGTTGTTTCCATTTCTTGTCTATATTGTGAATAATGCTGCAGTGAACATGGGCATGCAGATATATTTTTGGGATACTGATTTCATTTCCTTTGGATCAATTTTCAGAAGTGGGATTCTTGAAAGTACACAGTATTTACATTTACCATTTACAGTAATCATAGAATAATTATGATATTAAAATCATTGTCAGAATATCACTCAACTTTTACAAGATCAATAATATATATTCTTTCCTCATTACCACAAATAGACATCAATTTTTTAAAAAAAATGCTCAAAGTCACTAGTCATCAGAGAGATGCAAATTAACATGACAATGAGGTACCACCTCACACCTGTCAGAATAGTTACCATCAACAAATCAACAAATGACAAGTAATGGTGAGAATGTGGAGAAAAGGGAACCCTAGTATACTACTGGTGAGAATGCAGATTGGTGCAGCCAGTAGGAAAAAAAGTACAGTTTCCTAAAAAAATTAAATATGGAACTTCCAATTGAAGCAGTGATCCTACTTCTAGGAATATGTCCTAAGAAACCCAAAACAGCAATCAGAAAGACTACATTCATCCCTACGTTCATAGCAGCACAATTAACAATAGCTAAAATCTGGAAATAGCCCAAGTACCCACTTGTAGATGAGTGAATACAAAAGCTGTGGTACATTTACATGGAATATTATGCAGCAGTAAAAAAAAAAAAAGAAGGATCTCTTACCCTTTGAGACAGCATGGAGAGACCTGGAGAATATTATGTTAAGTAAAACAAGCCAGTCAGAGGAAGACAAGCATCACATATCTCACTCATATGTGGAATCTAATGAACAAAATAAACTGATTAACAAAATAGATCCAGAGACATAGAAACATGGAACAGTCTGATGACTCACAGAGGGAAGGTGGGGTGGGTGGGAAGAGATCAACCAAAGAAGTTACATGCACATATGCATAACCCATGGACACAGACAATAAGGTGGTGGAATCCTGTGGTGAAGAGTGGTGGCAGGCTAGAAGGAGTCAATGTTGTAAAAAAAGGACATCTATAATACTTTCAACAAAAGAAGAAAGAAAGAAAGAAAGAAAGAAAGAAAGAAAGAAAGAAAGAAAGAAAGAAAGAAAGAAGAAAGAAAGAAAGAAAGAAAGAAAGAAAGAAAGAAAGAAAGAAAAGGACAATATTATGATCATTTATTTTCTTTATACTGTTTTTAAAACATTTTATAATAATTTTAAATTCCCCAATTTCTTTATCCTGTGCTGTGGTAGAAGGTGTCACCCTGGCAAAGTATGAAGCAGTCATTGTGAGTGATTACACTTAAGTGGGAATAATACCTTTTCAATCCATACCATCAATCACACAATATTTAAAAACACACATTTAAATGAAAACAGAATATTTGAAATTCTCATTGAACAAGACCTGAATTATGAAGGATAAGGTATGCCTAAGCAGAGCCTAATTTGACAGCTTTGCCTGATTCTGACCACAATTTAGTGTCATTTTTAGATTTTACAGAAAAAAAACTGAAACCACTGATAACGTTGTCAAGACTGGTTCTGTTAACACTTCATCTTGTGAAATTCCTGAGTAAATTGATAATTAGAGTCTGAGGCTTTATCAATCTTGCTGAGCAAAATACCAGAAAGAATGGTAAATTAGTCAAGTGACTGCTCTTAAGTGGATCTCTGGCAAAGACAAGGAAAGATGGGGAAAAGTTTTCTTTTAAATACTCTACTGGAGACCAGCATCCAGAACTATAAAAATATACAAAGTGGGAGTAAAAAGCCATGTCACATGCTGCTGTTCATTACTACATGTTAACATATTTATGGAAACTGATTCTATCACTTAATTTCTTATGCCCCACATTTTTCTTTTCAGAATTTGGTTGCCTTTATTATTACATATGCCAAGTTGATAGCTTAAAGATGATCCTTTGCCCTGTTTGTCAATGTTTACCAAATATGTTAACATTTGTTGTCAGTACTTGTTAATGTGGTGAAAGAAGAGATATTTGGATTTAAGAACTTTCCTTCTCAGCCTAAAATTATTAAGAATTAAATATAATACTTGCCAAAATGCAGCCATACAAATACACATAGAGAGAGAGAGAGAGAGAGAGAGAGCTGACTTACATGGCACTAATATTCACTCCTTTGAATTAATTTTAGTTTCCCAAATTTTCAGTAATGGAGCAGAATTTTAAAATATCCACCCTGGCCTCTTACACTTTTAACAGTATTAAAGCATACCAGGGCAAAATATTTGAACATAATATTATGGTCCTTTTTAATTTATCTTCTCTGTATAATGTAACTGATATTACAGTAAATTTGGTTATAAACTTGACTCTTTGAATATTCAATACTTTAGAGGCAAAGAAGCTAGCCAGTAAGTTACATTACCCTGTAAAGTCAAAACATTTTCCCTTCAAGGTAGTATAAGGGAGAAGAATAATTCTGTATTTACCCTATGATTATATTCTGCATTCAATTAACATAAGCTTGCTTGATTTCAGGTTATTAACATCTTTGCACTAGCTGATCAAATCAAGAGTATCAAAATAGAATAACCAACAAGTTAAATAATTGTTTGTACAGATTGGTATAGCATTGCACTGCTTTAACCAATGGACATTCATTCAATAAGACTAGAAGTAAACAGTATAGGTGTAGTGGCTCTTTGATGTTCTTTATCCCCTCTCTCTTTGATTAATATGAGTTTTTTTAAACTCGTAGTTGTGTCATGGTGAGAAAAATTTTCCATCCACTGCCTTGAACTGCTAGGCAGGACTAATAAACAAGAGAGAAGTTGCTTTTATACCTTGACTTTTCAGGATACACAGAAAAATTTTGCTTGGGTTTTTCAGCCAAAGTTATGTTATATATAGTTTTAACAGCAATGAAATATATTTCATCCCCCAATAAAATCCATGTTTTATTAATAAGGAGGAAGGGAGATATATTATGCAGTTAAATAGAAATGTTTGTCTCACAATTTATATACATAATCAGAGGTAAATTCAGGTTTGGAGAATTTATACTATCCTAATTTGGGAGGTCCTCTATAAATAAAAGACTAAAGTTATAAAAACAAATGTAGGTATGAAATGAGTACTTATTTGAATGATAATATTTTACAAATTAAATATAAGAAATACATATATGTGATCATGTGAAGACATGACTAGGGCATATATCAGGACTTGGGATGGGTCCATGAGTATACAATAGAGGTGTCAAACTTATCTAGAGTCCTTAAATACATACAACTGTGCTCATTCTTTTATTTGCCAGCTACCTTCATTAAAATAACTAAGTTGTACCTATTCAATTGTAAAAATGATCAAAAGAAACTTAACTTTTGAGAGCTTAGTCCTACCTATTAAACTGTCACACAGATGGCCTTTGTGGTTTGCTGTTTATCATTAATTTGATACAGAGGTTATTTTGCTACACTGAATAACATTCCACAACTATTTAATTTATTATTCATTCAACTTAAATATATTTCCCATAGTCATTATCAAAGGAATAATTACATTTGGAGTCTATGCACTGAATGTTGCTGTAGGTGTAATTATAATAATAAATCACCTAAATAACTACTTTTTTAGATTAGCGTTTAGGAAACAGAAATATCTCTTTTAGGTTATTTTAGGTACTAAGAAAGCACAGGTTTACTAGATTACCAGTGATCTAATAACTTGAGTGAGGTAAGAAATTTTTGGATACACATACATAGAAGCATATATATACAACTTTAGGCACGTTAGATAATATGCGTATTTGGTTAAATGTAAATCTTGTAGAATTTTTACATATGTTTTCTATTTAATAAAACTGAACTTCCCATATTGTTTTGCCAACATTGGCTTGCTTTAAAGAAATTATATAAGTTAAACTTCTATTTGATGTGATCACAAATCCTAAACATTAACATCACTAATCTCTGAATAGCTTTTCCCTTTCAATGTAGCATAACTCAAACTCAATAAAATCTTTTAAAACACACATTCGTAAGTCTTGCTTATGACTTGCATACAAGAGTGTGTAATAATGACATAGCCAAATGGTTTATACCTAGGTTTGTTTCTATTGTAAATAATCTATTTAATTGTTTTAAATAAGTTTTTATGGATTTCAGAGAGAGGAAAGGAGAGGGAGAGAGATTGAGTCCACAACCCAGGCATGTGCTGCCTAGTAACTCTCAGAATAGTAACCAAGTGGAAAGGTAAATCCAGTCCCTATTATTCTATTTTAGCCAAAGAGAGCTTTCATATCAAGATGTTTTAAAATATTTCTCTTGTAAGGAAAGAAAACAGGTCATTCCTTTTCTTTTCTGTGGCCTTCCACAATTTATGAGAATCACCTGGTAATTAAACCCCAAGATTGTTGGTTCCTCTGATTCAGACAACTCCTCTGTTCAAACTGCGGGACAAGATGAGCTACCTTCGAGGCTGCATTCTTGCATCCCCCTCATCCCTGATATTTTCACAACTGAGGGATAATTTACACCAAGGAATCTAGTTAGTAGACTCCTTGGTATAAATTCCCTCTCCCCTTCAAACAAGCCTCTTTTGAATTCTTCATAACTTTTGCTCTAAGCATGTTTTACATACTTGGGAAAAATACTGATAAGATGTCATTGGGACATCTGCCAGACTGTCTCCTGAAAGGCCACCCTCTGGGGCTCATTTTTAATCACATACAAGTAACTTTCCTACAGAGGTTCTTTGACAAAATACACCAAATATAAAATTTAAATATTTATTTTATAGGACAACATTGGTAATAATAATACCAATGTTTTAAAAAATTTAATATGATAACACAACTCCAAATACACAGTTTTAATGATCTTAGGACTTATTTTATAGTATACTTATTTTTTAGTTCAGGGAGGTTGATAGCCAATTAACCACAGCTCTCTGGTAATTTCCTATGATACCTCACAGACATTACAATGGGCAAGTAAAGATGAAAATGTAATTCACATACTCTAGAAAGTAACAATTTATAGAGTATAAAAATTTTCACTGGCCAGGAACATTTAGAAATTCCAAATATGGCTAGGAATGTCAGCATTTCTAGTGTTGCTTTAAAGCATTCCTAATTGGCATCACAGTAACATTGCCATGTCACGTTGCTAATATAAAAGCAAAAGGGGTGTGCTTTAGGTACATGAGGTTCAAATGGTTTGAGAAAGCCATGCAGCTCAGTGTATTGTACCTATTCAATCTTAACCTCAGCATTGCCTTTTTCATTAGGTCAGGGTCGATTACATTTGCAATCTTCTGTGATCAGTACAAAGTCTGGTTTCACCAATATATCTATTCTCTTCCTAAGGCTTCGGCAAATTTAATAAGCCTTGAAGGTTGCTGAGCTTACCAGCTGTAGTAAATGCAAAGAATAAAGAATATACTAAATCCACAGTATTTCTAGAATCACAGGTGTTACAAAGTCTGTATTTTATAATTTCCAATATATTGTTTTAAATAAGAGAAATTTATAGACGACTCTTGTTTCCTGATTGTACATGGATGTATACATAATATATGTTGATCTGAGGCAAAATCTTAACTCTGCATATCTGCCACATTTGTGTGTCTACATATGAGCAAAGATGAGCAAACAAGTGGGGAAATGTAATTGAAAATAAAATATTAAAGGTTCAGGACCCAGTAGCAAAAACAAACAAACCACTAAAAGGCAGAAAATTGGTTATTATCTGAAGTAAAATTCAATAATTTCAGACTGAAAGGGATCAGCCTAATTTTCTATAACAAATGTGAACAAAGCAAGTTACTCATACCACAAGTTACTCATACTTTAAACCTGTGAGTTACAGTGATAGGAAATCTACCATAATATTTACCACCCAGTAGATGTTATTCCATGGTAATATGTATTCTGGCTTATTTGCGGTGGGAAAAAACGGAAGCATGGGACATAAACAGAAAACTTGCTCTATTCAGGGCTGGTTTAATCTTTAGACATTATTATTCAGCTATAGTATGCCAATCACTAGTGTATTAAGGGAATTATTCAAATTCTCCAGAAGAAACACATAAAAGAGTGTGAAAGGAATTGCATTTGTGTGTGTGTTTGAGTATAAATATGTTTTCAACTCATTCAAAAATTACCTAAGACTAGAATATAAGTGTTTTGATCCTCATACCACCTCTTTATGAACTCATTTTAATGGAGGCAGCACTTTTTAAAGTTTTTTTTTAGAAAGGAACAAGGAATAAGCCTGCAGTCAATAGCTTTAACCAGGAGACTTTTTATGGCTTTATAACTAATTACAAAGCAAGCGTGCATTTATAAACATAAACCCAAACAAGGACGCTGAGCAACTTCATAAAGATGAAGAGAGATTGCACAATATTGTCATGATTAACTATTTTTTCCTCTAAGGGTATGTTTAGGTTTCTATTGTTATTTTGCAATTTAATAAAAATGTAAATGCCATTCTAGGTGAGAACAATAGGGAAGATAATTAGAACAAAGAGGAGGGTAGGCACCCCAGAGCACCTGAGGAACAGATGGCAAAAAGCTGGCCTGGCTCCACCTGGGGGATTTGTGAGCTCCTGGCCTATAGCATGAGTGTGTGAAAGAGATAATTAGCACCTCTGTTCCACAAGGCAGCTAAATACAAGGTTGGTTCATATCAGCTCAAAAGCTATAAAAATGGACTATTCGCATGTAAGGGCAAAAATTATATAAGCAAAGCATATATGAGAGAAACAGTGCTTCTAGAAATCCCATTAGTTCCAAGGTAGTCCTTTATATTTAAGCATTTTGTTTTATTTTAACCCCTATTAACCAGACCCTTAGGTTTTTCACAGTTTGCAAGTTGGCAATAGTGGAAATGAGTATGCGTTATCAAAAAGGAGATAGTGTTTCCTGTTAAGAAGAGGTAAGCAGCCCAGCCAGAGTGGCTCAGTGGTGGATCGATGACCTATGAACGAGGGGGTCACAGTTCGATTCCCAGTCAGGGCACATACCTGGATTGTGGGCTCTATTTCCAGTGTAGGGTGTGTAGGGGGCAGCTGATCAATGGTTCTCTCTCATCATTGATGTTTCTGTCTCTCTCTCTCCCTCTCCCTTCCTCTCAGAAATCAATAAAAATCTATTTCAAAAAAAATAATAAAATAATTTTTTTTTAAATGAAGAGGGATGCATTGAAGGCTCAGTACCTCTAAGCAAGTCACTAGGGTAAATTCAAATTCTATGGTGGGATTGAGCACCAGAGTGCACAGCACTTTAATTACATCTTAGAACACTATACGTCTAATTCATTTTAACCTGTACCATGTCACACAATTCTTCCAAAATGTGCTCTCTGGCCATAAAGGAGTATTTGCAAAGCTCTATCTTCAGTCAGACAGACATACATTTAAACAAAACACATGGTCTTTAATTAGCTACTTCATCTTTCCAGGTATTAGTTTGCTTATCTGTAAATTGGGCTCTGAGGTTGAAAGATAAGGCTGTGCATTAGTCAGCGTTCTCTAAAGAAATAGAACTGTTATCTCTAGAAAGAGAGAGAGAGAGCGCGCGCGAGAGAGATTTATTTTAAGAAACGGACTCACCGACTGACAAGCCTGAAATCTGCAGGGCAGGCCAGCACTCTGGAGACCCAGGGAAGAGTCGATGCTGCAGTCTTGAGTCCCGAGGCACTATGAGAACAGAACTCCTTCCTCTTGGAACTTATTTACATCAGGGCCTATTTAACCACCTGCTGGAGCTCCCTGGGCAAGGCTATAAATGGACAGGTGTATTGTTTTTGGAGGAGTGGGCTGGCCTGCAGTGCTTCCTAGACCCAATGAGGATCATCAGCAGAGCTTTTAAAACCTAATGTCAGTCCTTCCCCATTCTTACTTCATTTCAAAGCTTCCCAGGGTATTTTCATGTGCACTCAGAAACCACTTTTGAGGAAAAAAGAGGAGAGTCTAGAAATAATAGAAATGTGTCAATCACGATATATCAGAGGCATAAAGTTAAGCAGGGCTCAAGCTCACAGATTTACCAAATAGCAACACCAAGGTGTTGGCCTGGGGCTCCCAGAAGCATTTCTAGATAGAGGTGATAAATCACCCAAAATAACTCTCTTTCTGACATTGATTTATTACCTTATACACAGAACAGTTTGTCAAAGCACCTTTTGTTAAGTGTGAGTAAAATTAAGACAATTCAAAATATATAATATCCCATTTTTTAATATTTAAAATAATGTAGTATAAGGAAGCTATAAACATGAATAAAATGAGGAAAATCAACTCGAAAAATATGCCATGTATAAAAAATGAAAAGCAAACTTTACTAGCCAGTTTAACATAAATTAAACTTACTAGCTATTCATCATATCTCCAGTTTGGCCTTAAAAGTCATAAATGATGTGGAGATAATCCATGTATTCAAAGAGCTTACTATCTCATTAGAGGTGAAACACGTGATGATGGCTGATGATAAAAACAGCTATTATTTATTAAACACTTACTATATATTAAACACTGCTTAAGCACTTAAATCTATGAGTTCACTTCACTCTAATAAAACGTATTACGTGCTAATTACCATTTTTTCAGATGGGAAAATTGAGGTTGAAATTATTTTAAACATTGTCTGCTATACAGCTTAATTACTGGTGAAAATAGAATAAAATTAGGTAATAGAAATAGGAATCGATTAAAAAGCCTCAAAAAACTGTGTCTGGCATGGAAATGCTGATCATTCACATAAACATGACCATGGACGGTAGAGGGAGAAGCTGAAATTACCTAGAAAAGTAGATAATGGGAGAAAGAACAAAATGCTTCCCACTCTTCCCGGCCTCTTTCTCTACTCTTATTTTCCTCACACTAGCATCTCCCACTAAAAGCCATCTTCATCAAGAGTATTATCCAAAACACAGCACACCTGGGGGTTTACCCATCATTCCTAGAGAGAAACAGTCTGCTCCCCAGCTGTGCTTTTCCCCGTTTTTTGCCCATGCCAAACGCCTTTTTTTTTTTTTCTTGTCTCTCCATTGGGAGGCTTTTTCGGGCTCTCTGCTGCTGGATCTCATATTTTCCACACGTCTCGCCCCTGGCACCGGAGCTTCGTTATTTATTGGCAAGCCCGTCTGCTCTCAGGGACTATGTGTACCCTCAAAGTTCCAGCCTTAGAGCTGTGTACTAGTATGTCCCCAGTTGCTCAGTAAAAGAGTGAATCTCCAGCGGGACGATGTCCCAAGTTTAAAAAACTAAACAAAGTAAATAAGTAGGACAAGAAAAGAAGGGGAGAGGCCAGCTGGGGCTCGTGAAGCAGGATTTCTGGAGCAGGCTGTGGGATTGGAACGGAGAGAAGGAAGACTGATGAGCAGCTGACATGGAAGGCGTCTGAAGGAAAGGAGGAAGGAAGGAAAGCCAGCTAAAGCCGGGAAGCCTGACATCCCCCCTTCACAGGGTAGCAGAGCTCCCAACACCGAGATTTCGAAGGGGAGTATAAATCTTACCTGAAGCATCAAATATTTCCTAAATCTAGAACGTGATGAAATTTGAAATCTGATAATATAACAGAATTCCAATATTTATTGTAAAGCTATGAGAAAACACTTGTCTAGACTTCCTACATTTTTCTAAGCAAATTGTGTAGAAATATACCCATGTATTTTACAGATATAAACTCACGTTTTTAATTACAAAAATAAATCTATGACCCTAGTGGTTTGGCTCTGTGGGTAGAGCGTCGGCCCGAGGACTGAATGGTTGCAGGTTCAATTCTTGTCAAGGGCATGTACCTCCGGCACCAGTCCCTGGTCCAGGCGAGTGAGGGAGCCAACCAATCTATGCCTCTCACATTGATGTCTCTCTTTCTCTGCCTCCCCACAGCCCCTCTCTTACACTTTCTCTAAAAATCAATGGAAAAACTCCTCAGGTGAAGATTAAAAATTTTTTTTAAATAAATTGATGTATGTATTCTGAAAATAAATACACCCTCTTCCCACGACATCCAACAGTCAGTATATCTTCCCTTTGTTCCAACCTTGCTGCCCGTCCCAAAACGGCTGTTTCACTAGTTAGTCCCAGCCCCTGCCTTTTCCCCTTTTTCCCTCTGTGTTTTTTTTGTTTGTTTTTTGTTTCTTAAACTGGGGCACTACACTGGCTGGAGATTCATTCTTTTATTGAATGAACTGGGACATAAATATCTGTAACACAAATATTTCCTAAGTCTTAAGTCTCATTTGTTTTACATAATTTTTTAAATATATTTCTTTATTGATTTCAGAGAGGAAGGAACAGGGAGAAAGATAGAAACATCAATGATGAGAGAGAATCACTGATTGGCTGCCTCCTGCACACCCCCTACTGGGGATGGAGCCCCCAACCCACGCATGTGCCCTTGGCCAGAATCAACCTGGAACCCTTCAGTCTGCAGGCCGACACTCTATCCACTAAGCCAAACCGACTAGGACTTAAATAAAATTTTAATTCAATTAGTCATGGTCTACCATATTTGTCAAATAATATATGAATTTCTATAAGAATTCCAGGAATAAATAGCAAATTTTAAATTCTAATTCTCTTTAGCAGTAAACAAAGTAATCAAAAAAGAACAACAGGTGTTACAAGTAAAAATGAATGTTTTTCACACCCTCTTCCCATCCACACAATGATACTATCTTATCTGAGAAAATTATAACCTAAAACTATAAATGTCGATTTTTGTAAATTGTCAGAAATCATTTAATAAAGAAGTAGTTTTTCAAGTATTTTGAAACAGCAGAAATAGAATAATCTTATTCTTAAGAATGAGCTTCCTAAGAAAATGCAAAAATCAATCCTAGAATATTCCCACAGGTAGAAGAATCCAGATAGGTCTGTCTAGCAAATTTTTTTTAAAAGACATTAGACCACAATGAGGAAAGAAAAATGGAATTTAGAATAGCTTGATTTTCTTGCAAACATAATCAAAATGTTGATTGGAATTTCATGCTGAACCTAAATTCCTGAGCAGTGATTAAGCTTCTACCTCCTTCCAGGGAAATGTCACTATATGTTTAAATTTCGTCTTGTGTGTTAGAAATGGAAAAGTAAAAATTTCTTGGAGGCATGTTCCTTACGTGAAACATAGGTTATGGAATTTATCTTACTTTAAAAATAAAGCCCAGCCAGTGTTGCTCAATGGTTGAGCATTGAACTATGAACCAGGACATCATGGTTAGATTCCCAGTCAGGGCACATGCTTGACTTTCTGACACAGTCCCCAGCGTGCACGAGGCAGCCATTCAATGATTCTCTCTCTCTCTCTCCCTTCCTCTCTGAAATCAACAAAATATATTTTAAAAAATAATCTGCTCTCGAATGGATAATTATGTTATTTTACAAATGTTATATAAATAAAAGCATGCCATCTGTATCCTTTGAGATTGTTTTTTTTTTCATTCAGCACAGTTTTCTTGAGGTTCATCCAAATTACACCATGACTAATAGTTCATTTCTTTTGATTGCCAAATAGTAGTCCATGGTATGGATGTACTACTGTTTGCTTAAGCAATCATCCATTGAAGGACATTTGGATTATTTCCAGTTTTGAGTTATTATGAAAAAAGCTGCTATGAATATGGTGTACAGGTTTTTGTGTGAAAAACCTAAGAGTGAAATTACTGGGTTATATGGAGGCACCTGTTTAGTTTTGTAGGTAACCACCGTATTTTTTTTCCTTAAAAAAATATTTAATGATTAAACCCATCCAACCAAGAAATAACTATACTATAGAAAAGTGTAGTAAAAGGGCTGGTGATTACCATTGCATTTATTTAAGTATAGAAACAAACTAAATAACTGAGGAAATTATTGTTATATGGAACAGAATATAAATGTTATTACACTGTAATATAAAAATTATATAACCAAAACTAAGGGATGGGAAGTGAAGACTAAAGTGTTATGTAAGAATGCTAATTTCCTCATTTTTAAAAGCAGGGAGTCAATTAATCTGCCTAAAATTGAAACCTATCATTTAAAAGAAATCATAACTCTAGAGATTTAACATTGCTCCAGGTCTCTGTTTCTTACTCATAGAAAAGTAGGAAAATTATATGTTGAAATGAAGAAACATATATTTAAGGTTCCACAGTTCCTTCAGCTTCCCTAAGGTTTCTTCTGTTAAATGCAAAACTTAAATCAAATACTTTCTCTTAAAAACAGCATGTATAGAATTATCAACTCTATATAAAATTAATTTTATCTTTTGATTAGTCTGTCAATCTTTTTAGCTGACTACAGATTATTCACTTACCCATATTTATATCCAACTTCTTTATCCAAGTCTTCACTCCTCATCAAGAAATGTCTAGAATGATAATCATTTAATGTAATTTTTAGTGTTATTTGGATTGTTTTGTTAACATCTTGTTTATATTTATGTCCATTTATTTTTATCAAATTTATTGGATGAATTTTGTTAATAAAATGGTATAGGTTTCAGGGGTCCAATTCTATAATACATCATCTGTACATTGTATTGTACGGTCACCACCCAAATCAAGTCTCCTTCCAACACCATTTACTTATACCCTTCACCTTCTCCTACATCCTCCCACACCCCCTTTCCCTTTGGTAATCACCATACTGTTTTTTGTCTATGAGATCAAACCAATTTTCATTTTTTTATTTTAATGATTTTAAAAGTACTGTTAATTTATTAGGGTGTCATTGGACATAATTTACTAGGAACCATCATTTCAAATAAAGAGACTATCATATAAAATCTGGTAGATTCATATTATTTATAATTTATACATAATCATTAGATAGCATAGTAAACATGATTAAGTTTACTCAGAGATCATTCATGTTAGTATTAAAATTTTAAATGTTTTTAAAATTGTATTTCCAATGGATTATATTTTGGAATGAAAAGTTATTCGTTTTATGTATAAATATTGCTAATGAACTAATTAAACTAATTTTAAAGACATTTATTTTTTACTATATTTTGTTATCCAATAAAGTTAAATTCGCATAAAAAATAAAAAAATTCTTCATTTAAAAATATTTACTCTTTTTAATTCTGTATTGTGTTTACTTCAAATGGAAGAAATGTGAAATAAAAGTTGAGATAGAAGATATCTTTCTCTTCTCTTGACTCTACATTTTGTGGGGTTGTGTTTTGTGGCCTGATATTGGTTTTAGACATAGCAGATAACCTGCAAATATACATTCTTTTTCTCAATAAATTCAATAAATATTTATTGAGTATCTGCCAGGTGACATGTACTGTTCTGGATGTTTTAATCTAGAATATCATTGCCATCATCCATTTTACCATGGCCTGATGAAATCACATTCTGTTAAATCCATGCCTGCACCTGCTTAGCTGAATGTGACTAAAAATAAATAGATAAATAACTGTTCTCTAATTTCATGATCATTAATCCTAAATAGGTTGTTTTAACTGCCCATGAATCACGCTAAATGGTCCTAGGCCATAATGCATTCTACTCTTTGTTTGCTGCTATTCTCATTTCCTCATACTGTCAGAACCTCCTTTAAAAAAATATTCTGTTTATGTGCTATTGACTCCCAGATGAAAAATTCCAGGCTGACCACACCTGAATTTCAGAACTTTAGAAATTTATGACTACTCTCTGACTCCACTTGGATGTCTACTAGCCATTTCAAATGAATATATCTCACAATGAGGTTCTATTATTGCCCCATCAAGCCAGCTCCTCACATGGTCTTACTTATTCCAGTTAAAGGTAACTGCCTTTCAACCATGACTGAGACCAAACAACTAATCATCTCTTATCCATCATACATCAAATCGACAGGACATCCTGTCAACTCTCACTTCAAGATACATAATAATTAAATCAATTCCAACTACCCCCACTGTCATCACAATGTGTGTGATATACATCTATGCTACCAAACATGTTCCCTAATAGGGTGATAGAGCTATATTGATAATTTTTGTCTCATACATATGAGTATCAATAGTGTCTCATGCATATATTAAGAAAATATCCACCAATTTCTATTTTAGGAATTGAAAAAAATGAAAACTATCAATGAAGCATTTTTATGATTATTTTATCTTTCTTTAACCTATTATTCTATTTAATTTAGTAAATGACATGCTTCTTTTTATTTTCTTTAACCTATTAGTGTATTTACTCCATTAATAGATTCCCTAATTTCAAACTATATTCAAGTAATCAGCTGTGCCTCTCACTCCCTACCTGAATCATGGTTATTTTAGTACAGTGATGGCGAACCTTTTGAGCTCGGCGTGTCAGCATTTTGAAAAACCCTAACTTAACTCTGGTGCCGTGTCACATATAGAAATTTCTTGATATTTGCAACCATAGTAAAACAAAGACTTATATTTTTTATATTTATTTTATATATTTAAATGCCATTTAACAAAGAAAAATCAACCAAAAAAATGAGTTCGCATGTCACCTCTGACACGCGTGTCATAAGTTTGCCATCACTGTGCTAGATATGTATTAAGAGGTTCTACTGAACTCTCTTAACTCTAAGAAATGTAATTTTTAATATATTTTTATTGATTTCAGAGAGGAAGGAAGAGGAAAAGAGAGATAGAAACATCAATGATGAGAGAGAATCATTGATCGGCTGCCTCCTGTACATTCCCAATTGCCCCCATTGGGTATCGAGCCCGCAACCCAGGCATGTGTCCTGACCAGGAATCGAACCATGACCTCCTGGTTCATAGGTTGATGCTCAACCTCTGAGCCACACTGATCGGGCAAGAAAAGTAATTTTTAAGGGCACATTGATGATGTATTTGATTTTCTCTGAGAGTAAATTATAGCAATGTCATTAGTGTTTTTAGATTGTTTTAATAACTACATTATATTTTTGAAAAATTGAAAGAGAAGAAGCCAAATATTTTCTTCACATGGTAGAATCACATATTGACTTGCGAGGCCATACTGCTAAACCCCAAACTAAATATTGGCAGTACCCATAAGCCCAAATTCAGCTTTTTTGAACCACAAGGTTTATATGTTTATATTTTAGGTAAGTGTATAAAGGGATTGTAGAAGTAATGAATGTGTGAATATGGAATTTATTTTTTTAAATGCCAGAAAAACAATGGCTTAAAATCAGTAGATAAATATGTGTTTCTTCCTTTATTCTTTAAAAAAAACTTTCTTAACTGTAAACATTTCAATAACCAACCATCACTCCTATTCTTAAAAGTAACACGTTCTTACTAGAACATTTGGTGAATCTAGATTTTAGACAGTTGCTTATTTGTTTTAATTATATAGTTTTTAAAATTTATTCTTAAAAGTCTTCAAATTTTAAAAGCAAAAACAATGTAGAATAGTAAAAAACTTTCCTTCATTTCAGACCCAAATTATTTAACTCTCCTCCCTGAATTAAACCATAATTTTAGCTTTTGAACACTTTTCAAAAACATCCCAATAGAAATATCAACAGAAAAAAAATGTTAAGCTTTTATAAACATATATTCATTTATTTTAGATATTAATGGAAACATAAATTGTTCCTTTTCCCCTTAATATTTATTGTCTCAAATTGTTTTGGAGAGAAAAATACCTTTTATGATAACAGATATTATGGTTTTTTCTGAGACTCTTAACAAAGTCTGTATATCTTCATTGAGCATCTTGTATGTGGAAGGTAATATTGCACGTATAGTAGACACATATAAGACACAGTGCTTAATATAATATAATGTCATGTCAAACTTTATTCCTCTTTAGGTCCAAAAATATTATCAAAATAATAGTTTGATACTAGGAAACCATCTGTCCTCATATATTTTTTCTGAAATTAAAATTCTGTCACTTGGAGACAAATTATTACCTTTTTAGGGGTTTAGATACATATTGAAAATACTAGTTTTACACTTGGAAACGGTTTAGTGGAGGTTTACAAGACAATTTTGATCATCTTTATAGGCAAATTAGTAAATTCGATATATTCATGTCCACCTCAGTACAAAGTGCTTCTAATAAAGCCATCCTTTTTACTAGCCCAAATTCCAAATATACTTAATTCAGAATTATGAGTTTACTACTTTTATATTCATGAGGATAATATAGGACCTTTCTAATGCTGATAATATTAGCATGTACGGATGCTAATAAATTGATTCAGTTATTCAAGGAAAGAACATATGCCTAATAAATAGCACCCAAACATTTTTGTTGGTAACTGAAATTCCTGAAATAGTAGCCATTTAGATAGAATTTACAATATACTAACTTAGAGATAGTATCGTTCATAATGCCTAATATCAGAATGCTTTCTAAGGAGAAAAACATTTTGCTAAGAGATGAAAAATGTTATCATTAATGTACTAAAGAATCTTCAAGAAGATACAATAAAAAGGATACTGGAAAAGATGAACTTTACTTAGGACTGGTCCATTTTCTTAGATCAAAAAGTCAAAGTTTTTCCAAGTGGTGCTTATCAGAACTCTGACTATTGGAAATTTTAATGATTATTATAAAATAAAAATTTTAGGATGACTACTTAAACAATAATAAACTGACTTCTTTATTTAAATATTTCTAAATTAATTTAATAGGCTATTATATATTCTGTGTTAGGGACATAATACTTCAAATATTCTAAATTCATGTGTTTACATAATTATTTTGTTTTCTTGTGGGATTAATGCACCTAGAATGCACATCATACAATGTGGCTGTAGGCAGTTAGAACCTAGACTATAGCTGTAGGATCCTTCTATAGGCAACTTACACATCTTGACCGAAGTCCTTCCATTTGGATATTTTAAAAATATATTTTTATTGATTTCAGAGAGAAAAGGAGAAGGAGATAGAGAAAGAAACATCAAAGATGAGAGAGAATCATTGATCGGCTGCCTCCAATCCAGACAAGTGTCCTGACGGGAATCACACTCTGACCTCCCGGTTCATAGGTCAAGCTCAACCACTGAGCCATGCCTGCGGGCTCCATCTGGATTTCTATTGGACCTTCTATCTTTCAATGACTAAGAAAGAAGGTCAATGACTAAGATATTTGAGACTTCTTCCAATGAATCCACTAGTTCAGTGGTCGGCAAACCGCGGCTCGCGAGCCACATGCGGCTCTTTGGTCCCTTGAGTGTGGCTATTCCACAAAATACCACGTGGGGGCATGCACATACAGTGCAATTGAAACTTCGTGGCCCATGTGCAGAAGTTGGTTTTTGGAAAGGAGATAGGAAATAGGTGAAACAAGTATACAAGATGAGTGTGGATGGGAGATTTGGAAGGGGTTGATCTCAGGGAATGTACCTCAATCAGATTAAGGACGTTTTTAGCAAAGGCCAGCTTAGGAGTACCCTAATTAAGTTAATAGCAATGTACCTACCTATATAGTTTAAGTTTAAAAATTTGGCTCTCAAAAGAAATTTCAATCGTTGTACTGTTGATATTTGGCTCTGTTGACTAATGAGTTTGCCGACCACTGCGCTAGTTTATCTATGTTCACTTACCACAGAGAGCCATTTATTTCAAGAACTTTTATGCCTTTTGTAAAGGCATAACGAAAAGCATCAAATTTAAAGATTGTTCTCTAACCACAGAGGTTTAGGCAAACTCAGTGGAAGAATCTCTATATCCTAGTACTTCAGAAATGTGGTTCTATGTTTTATCTCTTTAATCCCAAAGCAAAAGGAACAAAGAAGAGTAATTTAGAAAATTTTCTTACTTCTCTAAGGAAACCAAGATGACAAAGGCAATTGTTAACTTCTGGAAATAAGGCAGCAATTAAGGGTGAAGTAAATGTGAGAATGTTCCTAAATCTTGAACTCCTTACCTGCAGCCCATTACCGGTTCTATTGTATAACTAGCTTCATGTGGAACAATGTCTTACACATATTTGATACCTCATAATTTTGGTGATTAATTGAGTACTTAAATAATCACTGTCAAAAGAAGCAATAAGGAGTGAAAATCATAGTTGAGCAGATATCAAAATAATCCGATTGATATTGTTCTTTGTAGACATTTAAAGAAGCCAAACATCTACCCCAATAAAAATGTTGCGAGATTTTATTTTTATGTATGGTGTAAGTTAGTACTCTGGTTTCATTTTTTTGTATGGACCTGTCCAGTTTTCCCAGCACCATTTATTGAATGGACTGTCTTTACTCCATATGGGACAACATCGAACTAAAAAGCTTCTGCACAGCAAAGGAAACCACCAACAAAATGGAAAGGAAACCCACTATATGGAAGAAAATATTCAGCAATGATACATTTGATAAGGGGTTAATATTCAAAATTTATAAAGAACTTATACAGCTCCACGCCAGGAAGATGAACAATCCAATAAAGAAATGGGCAAAGGATCTGAATAGACACTTCTCCACAGAGAACATACAGATGGGGAGTGTGGGGACGAGGTGAAGGAGGGCAAAGGGGAGCAAATGGGGGACATCTGTAATAATGTCAACAATAAAAATAAAAATACATTTTAGAAATGTAAAAAATTAAAGATATAAGAAAGGACTTGTGTTTGCTATAATTAGTCTCTGATTCAGTTACATATTTATATAGATTGTGCTTCTGTATTGTTGGTGACATCCAAAGCTCATCTTTATATTCAGTTCAAGTAATGAAAGCTAAATTTTTCTCTTCTGCTTGAAATTTAATCTTGGTTATCTAGTGCACTTTAATATTTCTCATGCCTTATTTTGGCTTATGCAATTTTGTTTTCCATTAAAGTTCATGGTTAGAATATTACATAATATTAAAGATAATAAAAAAGTAGCAGAAACAAATATCAGAAGTACTTGGAAATAAACAATTACATCCCATTGTATAAAACAGATGGATAATATTGGAGAAAAGTAAATAAGTTGTTTAATATTGGATCTTTGCATCCGAGGGTATTTAATGGTGACTAAGCATTTTACATTACTAAATTATTTTATTAGAACAATATTTTAATATTAATATAGAGATGTAGAAAGAATAGAAATAAATACTCCTATCTCTTTCACATTTTATCTATAGCTACATGCTTTTCATATTTGCTCAAGATGAGGGAAAAAGCATTTAGATACTATTACTAACTCTATCTTAGTCCAAGAAATTATTATTTTTGAGGATAAATTAAGTGTATGAAATCCCATTGGAAAGCTATCTTTTGCAGCCTAGAGCCAATTGTGTATCCCAACTCCAATAAAAAAAAATGTGGCAAAACATTGAAATACAGTTCTCATATCAGTTGCAAAATTTTACCTTATTTCCTTTAAACCAAGGGTTCTAAAAGGTAGTCTGGAGATAACTCAGATTTCTTGTCATCTTATTGAGGGGTTTTCAAGGGCAATATAATGCAATCATATTAATAGGATATTTACTTTTTCTACCTTCATTTGCTCAAGAGTTTATAGTGACAATTTCCTGAGGTCCCATAAGGTGTGATACTTTTATAGAATGACATATTTCAACATATGAAAGAACAGTCCAGCAACTAATATTTTTCAAATAACTAATGCAACATGTTACAAGATCATTCAGGGTAAAAGATCCATTTAAATTACCTACATACTGTTATCAACTAATGTCACCCCAATAAATTTAATTCAAAAGTACAAGATTGACAAATGCATTTTAAGAAAACAATGCAAATTTTGAAAATATGGTTTCAGATTCTTCATTACTATCCCTTTATTTTCCAGCTACTGATAGAGGAAACTTATTTCATATATTTCAAGCAAAACAATTTATTGAAAAAGACTAAATATGTAAGTAGATATGAGAACCTGACTCTTCAACCATTGTTTTGAAATTTATCTATTTTTCATTAAGGTATTTTATTTATATTAATAATAGTCTGAGTAGTGTATTAAAATTAATTAATTAATATTCATTATAAAATTTCAGAACTAACATTTTTATTTGATTAATATTAATATGTATAGCCACATAGACAAAAGTTCTCTAGTAGTCCCCAAGAACTTTTAGGAATTAAAAAGAGGTTCTGGCCCTAGCTGAGCAGTGGTTGGAGCATCGGCCCACCCGACTGAAGGGTCTGAGGTCCAATTCTGGTCAATGGCAGGTACCTTGATTGCAGGCTCCATTCCTGGCCCCAGTTGGGGCCTGTGCAGGAGGCAACCAATTGATGTGTCTCTTTCACATCGATGTTTACCTCTTTGTCTCTCCCTTCCTTTCCACTTGGTCTAACAATCAATAAAAAAAAATATCCTTGGGTGAGGATTACCAAAAAAAAAAAGAAGTCCTGACACTAAAAAGTTTGAGAACTGCCCTGACCAGGTGGCTCAGTTGGTTGGAGCGTAGTTCCATACACTAAAATTTTGTGGGTTTGATCCCTGTGGGGGCATGTACAGGACAGGAGGCAACAGATAGATGTTTCTTTCTCATAGTAAATCCTCTCTCTCTCTCTCTCTCTCTCTCTCTCTCTCTCTCTCTATCCCCCCCCCCCCG
>NW_005871301.1:66255-116716 GCF_000147115.1 Myotis lucifugus
GGTGAGGGCATGTGCCCGGGGGGGGGTATGTGGGGGAGGCCAGGGGAAGGTAAGTGGGGGGGGGGGAAAGGAGATATATGTACTACTATTTGTAATACTTTAAACAATAAAAAAAGAAATATCACATGCGCATATCAGCAGCATGATATAGCTATTGCTCTTATATTTAATACAACACAATTGATTACACACAAATATTTGTTAACTATTATTCCTTATAAGTGTTTGTGCAGCTTTCTTCCAAAAAGATCTTCAAAAATATATCTACATTTTTAATTTCCTTATATTATAGAAATTCACTCTTCTAAGCTACCTTCAATTTCAAATTTTAAGCTCCATACATATTTATCCCCTTGAAAAGTATGATTTTTAAAATTTCATTATCTGGATAATTATTTACTCTGCATACCAATGAGATTCTGTAGGACTTACTTTGGGCATGCTTATTTAACCATTCACCAATCAAGATCTAAATAACACATTTTCATGCGGAAAAGATCAGAAACACAATTCAGGCCATTGCTTTTACTTTTCTTTATTTTAAATATGTTTTCATTGATTTCAGAGAGAGGAAGAGAGACAGAAACATCAATAATGAGGGAGAATCATCGACTAGCCACCTCCTGCATGTCCCCCACTGGGGATCAAGCCACAATCCTGGCATGTGCCCTGACAGGGGATCAAACCATGACCTCTGGTTTCCTCAATCGCTTAGCCATGCCGGCTTAGCCACACACTGCTTTTACCAGAGCAGCATCTATGTGCCCTTGAATACTGCACAAGAAAATTAAAATTATTTTTTACTAGCAGCATCTGCAAATCATACAGTTTTTAACTGTTTCACCACTCAACAATTCTCTAGAAATTTTAGAATATGTTTGAGAGTAGAAGGATCAGAGGTAATAAGTGCTTTTATAGGAATATTTGACTACATGTCTAGGGATTAATAATATTTGATATTTAGTGCTCTGCAGCTATAAGTTAAGACAGATTTTAATGTGATCAGCTAGATCTTCCATTCTGGAATATAATAACTTTAAATATTTGGTGTGTGAATTTAATCACAAGGAATATGTATTTCAATAAATTTTTCCCTGTAATTTTACATCAGCTAATGGAGACTTTATATAAATTGCTACTAACTATAAATACTCAAGTTTAAAGTGACATTAAAAGTTGATAATTGTCTGTTCAATGAATACATAATAGAAATATAAATCCTGTGAAGGCAAATGAAACTTTTCAAGAAATATTATAGGAATAAAGCTAAATTAATGAAAGAATTACTAAGAAGGATACAAAGAATATAAATAAGGAAGTCAAATAAAATTAATTAGACATGATTTTAGAGTTAATAAAGAGGTGAGAATTTAATAAATATTAGAAGGTCAAATTTGATAACCACCAGTAAACTCCTTTAAATAACATTTTACTTGTGAATTGGTTAAATCCAATCCTTATTGTTATTGTTTGCTTTACTTCTAGAAGAAAGTGGAATACAAATGAACAAGATATTAGCATTTAAGCAGTAGTTTGTTTTTTTATTATACTTTGTGTATATTTAACAGGGAAACTCTACAGGTCTCTTTTAGATAGCAGAGAAACCTGAGACCAATGAACCCCAACTCAAGATTTGGGCACCTAGTTTTCACTCTCAGCCATGGTTAATTCTTCTCCATTTTATTAAAATTAGATCCACAGAAAAGTTTTAGGAAGTGTGAAATAGGTTGATAAAAGAAATAAAAGTAGGCCAAATAACCAGGACAGAAATTATCATCTATAATAATAAAAGCATAATATGCTAATTAGACTGGACGTCCTTGCAGAGGGATGAAACTGGGGCTGCGAGGGAAGCTGGTACCAGAAGCTGGGGGAAGGAAGGCCTACTCTTACACAAATTTGGTGCATTGGGCCTCTAGTTATCTAATAGTAATAATGATGATTTTCACAGTGATGGCAATCTGTAGCAAATTAACAATGAAAGATTTATTTGTGGAATTGATTCACCCACAAAAACACAGTTTTTACCATTATTAGTATTAAAGTAAATAATAAATTTAATAAATATTTGAGGACCTCCTGAGGTAAACTTTTGTACACATGTTTTATATCCAGAATATATAAAGAACTCTCAAAACTAAAGAGTAAAAATTAAACAGTCTCATTTAAAAATGAGCCAAAACATGAGCAGATATTTCATCATGGAGGATATACAAATGGCAAATAAGCAGATGAAAAGACATCAACATCATCAGCCATTAAGGAAACAAGAATTATTCCTATAAGTAGGGGAGGGGAACCTTTTTTCTGCCAAGGACCATTTGGATATTTATGACATCATTCGCGGGCCATACAAAATTATCAACTTAAAAATTAGCCTGCTATATTTGGTCAAACATTTAGTTAACTCACCCCTAATACCTTGGTGGGACCAAACCAAATGATTTCACGGGCCTTATATGGCCTGTGGGCTGGACATTCCCTACCCCTGAAAGAGATATCACTACACATTTACCAGAATGATTAAAATTAAAGAAAACATAGTGACACCACCAAATGCTGGTGAGGATGCAGAAAAACTATATCACTCATACACTGTTGGTGCGAATGTTAAATGACACAGACACTCTAGAAAAGAGTTGGGCAATTTTTCTACAAAACTAAATATTGAACGACTGTGACCCAGCAATTGACCTTATGGAATTTTCTCCACAAAATAAAAACGTAAGTTCACACAGAAACCTGCACACAGGTATAGTATTGTAGCTTTATTCCTAATACCCCAAACTGGTAACAACCCAAATACCCTTCTACAAGTGATGGTTACATAAGCTATGGAAAATCCATACTATGAAGTACTTTCAATAATAAAAAGGAACACACCACTGTTGCTAAAGAGTCTCTCCTTGACCAAACGCTAGCCGGACTTCTCTCAACCTTCTTTTTCAACTAAGACTAGATGTTGGCCTCTGAAGACCTGAACACACATGATTACAGTTCCGAAGAGTTCAAGGCTTCATCTCTAGGATGACCCAATCCCAGTCCCCACTTAAAATGCCCACCGAAGAAAACTAAAGGCTGACAAATGTATTAATGTTTGTTCCATCCTGTTCTCACCTGAAGATAGGGCTGCTGTCTCCCAGTTTCTGTGGAGGGTAGAAGCCTAACCTAGATAAGTTCAGTCAACAACAACCGGTCCTAGATGGGTTTCACATGGACTAACTACCCCTTGCAGCTTTTTGAAAATTTTCAATTCCCTGACTCTACTGATGTCCTATTCACCACCCTCACTGTCCCCGCATTCTTCCTTTAAAATCCCCCAATCACTTCTGTACAAATCAAAGTTCAGTGCCTACTGGACTCTATTCCCTATTGCAATAATATATTACTAGTTAAAATTTGTTCTTAGCACTTTAACTAGTGTCCAGCTTTGTTTATCTTTGATAATGCACATAGTCTGGTTCAATCTAAGGGAATTATGCTGAGTGAAAAAAATCAGTCCCAACTTTACTGTTTAATTTCATTTGTATAACATTCATGAGATGACATTAGAAATGTAGACCAGGTTAGAAGTTCCCAGGAGTTGGAGAGGATGTGTGTGGGTATGTGTGGGAGGAAAGTGGTGTGGTTATAAAAGGGCAAAATAAGAGACCTTTGTGGTGATGGAATTGTCATGGATCTTGACTATATCAATGTTAATATCCTGGCTTCAATAATTGTACCACAGTTTTGCAAGACATTTCCCATTGGTGAAAACTGTGAAAAGGATACAGTGGATCTTCTGTATTACTTCTTATAAGTTTAGTCAAAGTCAAAAATATTAATTAAAGATACATTTATGGCAATTAAAAATGTTAAGGAGCTATATGTTTAAAAATTGCAATAGATATTCTCCAAAAGTTAAAATATCCTTGACATTTCAAGGTATTTATATAAAATCCAAAGAGATGATTTAATTATGTGCATTTTACAATTTCCTAGTATGAAATTAAAAGAGTTGTTATACTCAAAAGCTTTTACTGTAAATGTCAAGCAGCTTGATTTTTTTCATTACTTTAGACCTAAGAACTTGATGTATATTATTCCCTCCTGAAGAGCTATTAAGGCATGAAAATGTTTAATAGGTATATGATATTAAGTATGTAACTTAAATTTCATGAACCTCCTAAACCATAAATGTGGAGTAAATTATAAGGCAAGTCTTTGGGGATAAAATGACAAGTATTTAAGGCATACACACTTCCATGTGATAAAACTCAAAAGTTGGGAGTTATAGGTATCATTTATAAATGAGTTTTATCTATTCAAAAACATAAATCAGAGTAGGATGAAATTAAGCATATTATGTCAAAAATTCATTAGCAATTTAAAAAATGAAATCATTCTTGCACTAGGAAAAGCTCATAGCATTTCCAGTCTAGTGAAAGAATTCTCTAGAGCATGTTGTTAACTAGCTTACCAGTGAGTATTTCAAATGATTGAGAATAATACTTTACTCTATAATTACAATCAATCAATTGCAACTAGAAGGGCTCTATTGTCAAAGAGCTCTATAACTGAGGGAGGAATAAACTCTAACTTCTCCTTTCTCTGTTCTTATGTCTACCCACTGAAGAAATTTAGAGGATCACAGTGATACAACATGTAAGTCTATTATTTCTCAATTACAACTTTTAATTTTTATTAAATAAATAAAAATATTATTAACAATGTTATTAGAATTCAAATGAAACTGAACAATTAAGAACCTTACACATTTACATTTGAATGGGTAAATTGAGAGTTGTGGAAAGGGGACTATTCCAGAATGACAGGTTCTAAAATTATAATTTTTAATCAAGTTGAATTTAAACTTTCTTAATGATGCATTAACACTCTAGATAATATAAATCATCTCATGTTATGCTTTTGTCAATATAATATAGCAATTTTAATCAGATACACATATATTTTTATCTTTAAATCTCACTATAATAAATAGTTTATCAAAATATTCAAATGTTCATTTTCTTTAGACATATGAATGCCTTGTTTGGCCCCAGAATGTTTCACCCTACTTGCAGTTATTTATCCCAAAAATAATTTATGAGATCATTATAATTTATATGTATTAAATTTACTCTTTGATAGAAATAGTTCACAACTAACCTCAGATTTAGAGGGGTCTATAAAGTGACACCCTGTTCTTGATAAGGTGCTACCATGAAGAAAGATAATTCATTAAATAAAGGTCTCTGAAATGTAACAAATTTTAATCTATTATAAGATTTTTAAAATAATAGACATAAATAATCAAATCCAAGAGTTCATATCAATATGAAAATGTTGGCTATTTTCATTATTTCATCAACTTATTTCATAACAATATTTTTGATAATTTTGTTATTAAATGTTTTTAACTTGGTAAAGAGATTATCATTTCTCCATTGTGTATACTGGTGCATTATCAAAGACAATTGATTTTATATAAATTATTTTTCTGGGCTCTCTATTCCCTTCCATTGATCTATATGTGTATCCTTATGCTAGCAACATACTGTTGTTTTTTTAATTGAATTTATTGTGGTAAAATAGGTTATTACAATTATGTGGGTTTTAAGTATGCAATTCTAAATACATCTTCTGTATATTGGATTGTGCGTTTACCACCCCAAGTCAAGTTCCTTCCATCTCCTTTTTCCCTCTTTACCCTTTTCTACCTCCTACCATCACCTTCCCTCCCTCTGGCAATCACCTTACTGTTGTCTGTGTCTATTAGTTTTCTCACTTGTTTGGTTTTGTTTGTTTGTTCATTTGTTGCTTTCAGTTCTATATAACACATATGAGTTAAATCATATGATTCTTGACTTCTGTCTTATTTTGCTTAGCATATTCTCAAGATCCATCCATATTTTCACAAATGGCAGCATTCCATAGTCTATTTGTACATTTTCTTGATCCAATCACCTATCAGAGGGCACTTCAGTTATTTTTTAAAATTCTTTATTGTCTAAAGTATTACATTCAGTATTACATATGTCTCCTTTTCCCCCACACTTCAGTTATTTGGATGTCTTGGCCACTGTGAATAATGCTGAAATGAACTTGGGGGTGCATATATTTTTGCAAATAAATGTTTTCAAATATCTGAGTAGATACCCAGAAGAGGGGTTGCTGGGTCATAAAGTAACTCCATTCTTAATATTTTGAGAAGCCTCTGTGTAGTTTTCCATACCGGCTGTACTAGTTTACATTCCTACCAGTAGTGAATGAGGGTTCTTTTTTCTCCACAACCTCTCAAACACTTATTACTTGTCTTGTTGATAATAGTCATTCTAACACAGTGGTTCTCAACCTTCCTAATGCCGCAAACCTTTAATACAGTTCCTCATATTGTGGTGACCCCCAACCATAAAATTCTTTTCGTTGCTACTTCATAACTGTAATTTTGTTACTGTTATGAATCGTAATGTAAATATCTGATATGTAGGATGTATTTTCATTGTTACAAATTGAACATAATTTTAGCATAGTGATTAATCACAAAAACAATATGTAATTATATATGTGTTTTCCTGTGGTCTTAGGTGCCCCCTGAAAAAGGGTCATTTGACCCCAAAGGGGTCGCGACCCACAGGTTGAGAACTGCTGTTCTAACAGGTGTGAGGTGTATCTCATTGTAGTTTTGATTTGCATTTCTCTAATAGCTAGTGAAGTTGAGCATCTTTTCATGTAGCTGTTGGTGATTTGTTGTTTTCTTGGGAGAAGTGTCTGTTTAGATCCTCTGCCCAGTTTTTTATTTCATTGTTTGTTTAGTGACAAGTTGTATTAGTTCTTTAAATGTTTTGGATATGAATCCCTTGTCAGAGATGTTGTTTGCAAAACGTTCTTGCATCCGTTTGTTGGTGGTTTCTTTGCTGTGCAGAAGCTGTTTAGTTTGAATAGTCCCATTAATTTATTTGTGCATTTACTTCCCTTGTCTTTGGGGTCCAATTCATGAAATCCTCTCTAAGACCTAGGTTTTTAAGTATAGTACCTATGTTTTCTTCTATGTAATTCATTGTTTCAGGTCTTATATTTAGATCTTTGATCCATTTTGAGCACTTTTTCTTTTAGTTAATCCTCACCAAAGGATATTTCTTCCATTGATTTTTTGAGAGAGTGGAAGGGAGGAAAGAAAAGTCAGGGGGAGAGAGAGAGAGAGAGAGAGAGAGAGAGAGAGAGAGAGAGAGAGAGAGAGAGAGAAACCTTGATGTGAAAGAGACACCTCGATACCTCCAATGATTGCCTCCATTAGCGTAATATGCTAATTAGACCAGATGTCCTTCCTGATGAAGCCAGGGCTGCGAGGGAAGCTCGGGTCCCAAGTGCCAGAGGGAAGTGGTGCCATCAGTCAGGGGAAAGAAGGCCTACTCTTGCACGAATTTCGTGCATTGGGCCTCTAGTTAAAATATAAAATAACAAAATAAAATAAGCATCCATTGAAGCAGTGAGTTAAGTTTTATGAAACATCTTTTTTCACATATCTTTAAGCCAATATATTTAAACAAATAAAACTCAGAATTTTATATTTAATTACAGATTTCAATTAAGTAGTTATTTCTTGTCAATGTCTCTATTTTTGCTAAATTGTGCATATTAACTTCCACTGTCACCCTAATACACAGCATGTTTTAATATTAAACATTTTTTCCCTAGATTTGGAGAGATTGTTCACCCAAAATGGAGAAGAATCTTCAATGTAGGACTCCAAAATTTGCAGATTAATTTTAGAGAAATATTCAGAATGAAATAAAAAGATATAGGCAACAGTAAACACATTTGAATTTTGGCATTGTGAGTTTATACTAAGTAAATAAAATTATAATTCACATGGAATTTTGTAAACATCTCAGAATTCTGATAGATAAGTGGCAGAATTCTGATAGACAAATGGCTGTGCAAAACATTTTTATTGGAAACCTTGCAACTGACTATCTTAGCTACGAACAATGCATGACAATATGCTTCACTTCCTAGATAAGTTATTCTCATCATAATTTTCATATTAGAAAAAAGTCACTAGGTAGATAAATGACTTGCGTACGTGCATTTATTCAAAGTGAGGCTTACATATATTAAAACTTTAAATTGTTCATTTCTCATAATAACATCAAATGCTATCAAAAATATACCATGTTATATTACTCAAAGTAATATGTGGCTCATAGGAAATACTATCTTTAGTTTTTATATATTTATTTTTATAAATTGAAATGATTTTTTTAATTTATGGGATATTAAACAATGTCAAAACCTATCTAAACTCCTCAAACCCCCAATTGCAATTTGGTAGACAATATAATTTTTTCTTGAAATGTAATATGTTCGGAAATATAGCAGGCTTTAAAAAATACTTTCATATTATGGAATCAAAGTAACTCCTACATCTGTCTTCATAATTTCACTATTCATCACTGCAAAAATAAGGTGAAATCAATATTGTGGTGGCAGCAAGCAACACAGGAAATCAGAGAGAAGCAAGCAGGAGCCTGAGATTGTCAGAATTTTTTTGTGATTGAAAACACCCTGAAAAATAGCTAATCATACTGAAAGACTTTATTTCTTGAAAATGAGTTGTTAGATTGAGAGTTATCTGGATCAATAAATGTGCATTTTAGATTTCTAGTCAACTTATTTCCATGTGTAATTTGATTAAAATCATTCTCTTCCCTTAATGGTGTCCTTCATTTAACAGTAGTATTGAGTTATAATAAATGGATCTGGGTTGAAATATGTTTGTGCTACTAACAGACAAAACTATTGTTTTATTCTAATAAATTAGCCATTTAATCTTCTAAGAATCGACTCCTAAAAGATAATCAACATGATTCTAGCTTATTCATTCAGTTATCAAAATCAGACACATTCATCGGTGTATGTCCAATGTTTACAAGACAGGTTTGCTAAAAACAACGTTTTAGATTTAATGGATGACAAATCTCGTTATTAGCATCTTTAGTCAATTACACAGTAATTTATTTTCATATGTTATTTAAGGTGCAACTGGTCATGGGATATGATAATATTTACTTCTGCTTCCTTACTATCTGGCAAGGTTCTCTGTTAATATTTTTTAGCACAGTATCTTATGGTAGGATTCTCCCTAAAATATAAAATCATTGTTAGACATGAGTGCATTCTAGCATCTAGCAGTATTTTTTCATCTTCTACTGAAATGCATCTTTCCACAGCTCTATTATTATTGATTCAGGGTCTTTGACAGACTAACACACTCAAATAAAATAGTCAGTTTTATAATCTACATTTGTGATTGTGCCATTAAGTCCTATCATTAAATATTTTCAAACTTACAATTTCCTAATTAAAAACATTCATAGAGGAACACTTGTAGAATTCAAAAAAAGGCTTTAAACTTCTCAAATTAAGCATTAGGTTACAGATGTCATATAATTCAAGCAAATTAGATAATGCTAAAAATCTTCTATAATGACTACTAGGTTATATTTCTAGGCAGCTTCATAAAGTGGCAAGACAAAATGTTCACAGTTGTCTCTAAACATATATATATATATATATGAAGATTCATGCAAGAATAGGCCTTCCTTCCCCTGGCTGCCGGCACCGCCTTCACCCTGCCCCCAGCCACTCGGTGCCTGCACGCTGCCCACAGGCCCACCATCTTTGTCGGGTTAATTTGCATACTCACTCCTGATTGGCTGGTGGGCATTGTGAAGGGATGGTCGATTTACATCTTTCTCTTTTATTAGTGTGTGTGTATGTGTGTGTGTGTGTGTGTGTGTGTGTGTATATATATATATATATATATATAAAATATACCCCATGGCAAGCATAATTTAAATTAGTATAAATGTCTTCATCTATTTGTGTTTTGATCTTGTTTTGAGTTTTTTCACTTTGAGTCAAATGAACTAGATGGGAATAATTTTTTAAGTTAAAGTTTAAAGACTCAAGCATTTGAAGATAGAATGGGTTAAATTTAAAGATGACATTCTTTCTCATTACAGATATGTCTGTTTCCTATGGGGGACACAATAAAGCATGACAATTTGGGTGGTTTAAAAACAATTTATTGTTTCACAGGTCTGGAGTCTAGAAGTCCAATTCAAAGTGTTTGCAGGGTTGGTTCCTTTGCTTGCAATCTTGACTTGTAGATGATTCATCACCCCCATCTCTGCCCTCATCTTCACATGGCATTCTCCCTGGGTGGGAGCCTGTGTCCCAGTTTCCCATTTTTATAGAAACACCAGTCATTGAATTAGGGGCTCACCCTATTCCAATATAACTTCATCCTAACTAATTACATCTCCAATAACCCTATTTCCAAATAAGGTCACATTCTGAGGTACTTGGGATTATGACTTCAACATATAAATTTTGGAGAGACACAAATTTTGTTGAAGTATGCTAAGTGAAATAAGCCATTCAGAGAAAGATAAGCATTGTATGATTTCACTTATACATGGACTCTAATAAACAAAAACTAACAAAATAGAAACATACTCATAGATGCAGAGAACAGACTGACAGCTGTGAGAGGGGAAGGGTTTGGGGGGCTGAATGAAAAAGGTGAAGGGATTAAGCAAAAACAAACAAACAAAAAAACAAACAAACAAAAACACAACTCATTGTCACAGACAATTATCAAAGGGAAAGGGGGCGGGAGCTGGTAAAAGAGGGTAAAGGGGAAATAAATGGAGAGGGAAGGAAATGTGATTTAGGGTGGAGAACGTACAATATAATACATTGTTGTATGATAGATGTATTATGGAATTGTACACCTGAAACCTATATAATTTTATTAACCAATATCACCTCAATATATTCAATAAAAATAAAAAATAAATGAATAAAAGTGTTTATAAGCAAAAGAAACGTTATTGAAAGAGGAGAAACACAACTCAAAAATTTGTCTTTGATGTATGTTGTAAATATAGTGCTTTTTCACCCCAACAATTCTGTCTTCAACTATTGTGAATATATTTTTAAAACTGCAACCTCTATTGGAAAAAAAAGCAAATGCAATGCTTGTTATTTGGATAATAGATGTTTTTCTTTTCTGACAAGATTTGCACTCTTCTTAGTGCTTAACACTCAGGCATTAATAGACTTTTTTGACGATGGAGGAGAGAGAAAACTACATTAATGTTGGTCTCATCCAATTGCAAAATGGAGTGCTGCAGCTGTTTTTAAAGCTATTAAATTACAATTTACTCACAAATCCATATAATAAATATAATGACACATTTTATTTCAATAGATGCACTTGAGATTTAGCATTTTAATTTTAGGATCATATCTACTAAGATTGATTCCATTCTCCCCAAGTGACTACTGGGCCCTCAGTAGTAAGTTTCATATTATCTATGTGAAACACCTACATATATGTTTTTAATAATCACAGACCCTAAAACTGTGTTGGAAATATAGTGACCATGAGTAAAGATAAAGAAATTTGAGTTTTTATTTATTGATGTTAATGTTTCTTGTAGATGTATTTACATGACTGATAAGTATGAATCAATCAACTCTAAAAATATTATTCAGAGCACCCCAAAGCACATCTTTCTTGTGAAAATGTTCCTCAATATAATGACCTCAAGATTTTTTTTTTAAAAAAAGTTAACCTGTCTGGCTGGTGTTTCTAAATGGTTAGAGCATTAGACTGATAGAGAACCAAAGGGTTGGGGTTCACTCCCTACCCCCAGTAGGTGCACCTGTGGGAGGCAACCAATCTATGTGTCTCTCTTACATTGATATTTTTCTCTCTTGCTCCCTCCCTCCTTTCCAATTCTCTCTGAAAAGCAATGGGAAAAATTTCCTCAGGTGAGGATTAACAAAAAAAATAAACATAAGTTAAAATGCTTACAAAAAAAGTTAACTAGTCACTTCCTTATGACTTCAATAGGAGGATGAGTAGGTGAAGCCATCTTTATTAAGATGAGCATGTCTCATAACTTCTGTCTCTTTCCATTGGTATGCAAATAGAAAAACGGAATAGACAGAGAACATATTAGAATCAATTGTTATCTTTCCTTACATCAAATCAGCTTGAGTTTATAGAGCACAGAACAATTTTCTTCAAATATATATTCTCTGTATAAAAAGATGGATAAAGTTTTAAGTTAAGTAGCTCTTACTTATGGCTAGATATTAAAATAGCCTAAATAACTATTTACCAATGTGTGGGTCCCATGTTGGAAAATTAATCATAATCTCTGGAAACATTCTACATTAGAAACTAAATATAAAAACAATTTTTTTCTACTGACTATCCTACATTTCTTATAACTCAAACTTGACCTTTTCAATATCCCTCATTCAGAAGGTATTTCTCTGATAAGAAGAGACAGACACACCTGTGGCAGTGACTAAAGAAATTGAAATCTGCAGAATCATTACTGGCTAGCAATTGAGTAACAGATGTTGTAGCCAGATTGCTAGATCATTCTCATATTCAAGTAAATGGAAAACTACTGAACACAAACCATTATTTTGTAAAATATCACATCACTTTATTACTCTTATGTATGTTAATTAATAGAGCTAGTGATAGCTGTTTACAAGTTTATTTAGCGGTTTATTTAGCGATCTATATTACTAGTTATCTCTTAAAACAATTAACATCTTGAAGGGGAAAATGGTGTTATCTAGAAAGAAAAACTTACAAAAGAGGATTGAAGACTTTCAGTAAGCATATAAACATGTGATGAAGAGAATAAGTAAGTACATTTTTAATAAAATTAAAGTTCTATGCTGTTGCAATTCTTTTTTGGAACTTCATCCAATTAGAATATATATAATTTAATGAATAATAACATAACTAGAATGTTATGAATAACAGTTGTGCATGGCTATTAATAATTTTAAATTTATTATTTATCATAAAGTAGTTTGATAAAGGGAAAATTCATAGAGCACCTAGTATATCAATCAAGGGCTCTCTAATATACACAACATATCTTGATGGCACCCAATAATTCTTTAATTATTTCATATTAGGAAACAAGCTCAGAGATGTTAATGCAGCTGCTCATGTTGATCCAGCCAGTAAGAGGTATAATTAGATTTGAATTTAAGTTCACCAATTGTCGAATGTATGGCTTTTTTTCTAAACCTTAGTACTTGATGAAACTAGCATCACAGTCCTTTCTGCTTTTTTTGTTCCATTGTTAGGAGTAGCTGAATTCAGTGGGCTCATCAATTCAACATCAAATAGGACTTTTAGTCATTTTCTTATCCAGCAAATAATTTGATAAACTTCTATGTACAGCAAAAGATACCACAGATCCAAAGGTGAGTAAAATAAAGTAGTTGCTGCTCTCATTGAAGTGAGACATCATTTACTGAAGCTATTTCCTAGTATCTCAGGGTTCCCCAAATTCAAATTTAATGAAAGAGTTTAAACCAATACAGGTTTGATGAAGCAGCTTTGTTTTTGCATCTTTCCCTCCTTCCCTGCAGTCAGTGGGCATCTCTGTTAGGGAAGGAGCGTGTGGCTGGATGCTGTAGCTTAGTATGGATTGATGTAATGATGGCAAGAGGCACTTGACTAGAGAATTCCTATACATCAGGTTTCTACAGCTCTGCCCACAGAATAAAACATCTTTGATTAACCCCCCTCGATAACCCACATCACCACTGATGTTCCCTTCATCAGAATTCCAGTTCATGTTCTTCCTGTCATTACTCGCCTTGTGCCCTCTTGATTGATCACAAGAATTCTGAGGACATTAACTTGTCATCTTAAAAAATCCTTCTTTCTTAAGTCGCACACCAAATGAATCCTTCTCGAAATGGATTTTTAAAAAGTAGAAACACGATTTTCAAATACATGTAGGAAACACACATGTGAAATATTTATAACATCAGTAATGAGAAGAACAGTAAGATGGTAAAGATGATTTTAAAAGCATTTAACATACTGGACATTTATAAGCATTTAAAAATATGTTAACATAAGACTTCTAGGTTAGATACAGAACTGGACAATGCTCTTTAGGGCAACAAAAACATCATCTTTGCTATCAACTTTTATACCAGACAGAAAAATGCAACTTTACACTTAACTTCTTAATGTCTAAGACACAATCAATTAGAAGAAAGCAAAGTGAAAGTAGATCAATTATCCTAGAGAATTTAATAATATTGAAGTAGGCCTATGAAAATATGCCCTAGAGTGACAATGGAACAATGAGCTGTATTCTTTTTCTTATTTCCAAAATTTGGACAATATTGCTTAACACCACATCAAATTAGGATCTCTTCCTACTGTATTCAGAAATATGCTCAAATACTAGAAACTGTCATCTTTAATAACAATTATGTTAAAATTCACCACACTGCAGGTTGCATATCAGGCACATTTCTCTTTAAAGACCAAATGTAATGCAATCAAGTATTTGGAAGCACACCTTTGTTAATGACACCATTTGCAGTATTTAAGTCTTCCTATGTGGTCAGGTAAAATAAAAACAACTATGAGTTTATCTGCCTGTTATAGATATAAAAAATAGACATTAAAAATAGCTATAACACATTTCAATTGATTTCCATTTATTACCAATCTTTCCAGAGGCTTTTAAGATGTCGAATGAATGTATTTATTTCATATTAAAGTCTATGTCAAGAAATAAATTTTGAGCTTTAAAACATAAAACTACAAAACTGATGGATGCCGTTTATCCTCTAAATTTTTAACACAGTTTTATTCCTATATCACATAAATGATATTGTGCACATTTTTCTTTTAAGTGATTGCTACTATATTTGCTGAATAATAGCACTTTATTCAAATTTTGCCAGTTCTAGGATCCCACTGAACAATTTTAATGTACTTAATCTGTACTGCTGTAGCTCAAGGGGTTCTTTCAATACATATTTGAAAATACTTCTATTTTTAAATTTCTAGAAGGTCCTGATTTACTCTACTTAAAAATTAGAGAAGAAAATATGCAAATATCAGCATCATTTGCATATCTACACCTCTCTGCATTTTTCCTAGCCAATGAGAATCTCCTTATGTTCATAAATGCTATAGGCAAACAAGCATTTGAAAAAATTACTCCTCTCTCCTTCCTTCCTCCTTGCCTGGAGAGAGGAAACTGTGAAGAACTCTGAAACTGGCGAGTCAGATGCTTGCATTTTAATGTTTTCTCTTATTTAAGCTCCAGGTTTAAATTTCTAACTTTGTAATAGAAATTCTATTTACATTTTTCACTACCAGGCTAAATTCAACTTGTCCAACACAAGATAAATCAACTTTTCTCCATATTGTTTTCCTTTACTGAAACTGCAGCCAGTGGGCAGCTCTGGTAGGGAAGGTGGGTGTCTCTTCCAACATAACTCCAACTTCTATTCCCAAGTATCCATTAGCATAGAGTCCAAATTAATTCTTTCTTTAAGGACACGAGCTGTTGTTGACATCATCCTCCCTAATTGTCATATGCTGGTCACACTAAAACCACAGCTATTTTAATTTATATAAACATGGACTTTTTCTGTCCTGTCCTTTTCTATGAGGTCCTTAAATATTCCTGTCACCAGACTCCAAACTCCAGATGTTTGCCTTTGGGTGGTTCAGAATCTGCACCATATTTCAAAGTAGGCTAACAGAGACTAAAAATCATTGTTTCAACACCTATCTTCATTTGTCTGTAGTGAAGACAGACTGAAGGATAAAACTAGAAAGGAGAAGACGAGCAATATATGTCAGGGAATATTAGATGAAAATTAAAATCCTCAATATGATTGTCTTTCTTTTTTTATTGTCTAAAGTTTTACATATGTCTCCTTTTTCCCCGATTGGCAACCCCCACCGCCAAGCCATTCCCACCCCGGGCTAGCCCCCACTACCCCAGTGTCTGTGTCCATTGGTTATGCTAATATGTATGCATACAAGTCATTTGGTTGCTCTCTAACACCCCCACCTCCCCTGCCATTTGTCCTTCTTATTTAATTATTTTGTTGTTGCTGTTCATCTGTTTGTCTTATTATGGTATTGTTGACATACATCATAATAATTTCAGATGTTCAACATAATGATTCAATATTTACTAATATATATATATGAAAAGATCACCAAAATAAGTCTAGTTAACATCAGTCACCCTACATAGTTACAGATGTTTTTTCTTAGAATGAGAGCTTTTAAAATTTACTCTTAGCAACTTTCAAATATCAATACAGTATTATTAACTATAGTTTCTGTGCTGTTCATCACATCCCCATGACTTATTCATTTTATAACTAGACCTTTGTACAGTTTGACCTTCTTCACCCATTTTACCCAATCCCAACCCCTTTCCCAAATATGTTTCATATTAGGAGAAATACAGCTTTTTAAAAATGGTTTTATGGTTACCTTCCTTCAAGTAATGTGAATATACTATTATTTTCATTTCTATTTATTTTTATATATTTACTCCAAAAGCGAACCCATAATGAACATCAACCATGTGTTTTTGAAGTAATCAAAATTCACAATCACTAACTAGAAACCTGAGCAGCATCAGTCTCTTCTTAATCAAAGTGGGAATAAATATGATCATAATTATCATTCCTTGAATATCTACTATGTAATTATTTTAACAGTATTGTAATTTCTAATATTTTAGTCCAAAATATAAGTTGAATAATTTTTCAGAAGCATACACAATTATCATCATAATTATTGATATCACCATAATTATCATTTCTCAAACACCTAGTATGTAATTATTTCAACAGTATTTTAATGTCCTAATATTTTGTCCAATCAAATGTTTTCACTGATTTTTTTTTATAGAGAGAGGAAGGGAGAGGGAGAGAGAGAGAAACATTGATCAGCTGCCTCCCATATGCACCATAGCCAGGGACCAAACCTGCAATCTGGACATGTGCCCTGACTGGGAATCAAACCAGTGCCCCTTGGTGCACAGGACAACACTCAACCAACTGAGCCACACCAGCCAGAGCCAAAATATATTTTAAGTTAACTAATTTTTCAAAGCATACATAATATACTTTTAGTCTATACTTCAAAAAATAAAACATTATTTAATAAGATGCCTCCAAATAAATTAAAAATTTCTGTTATATACCGTACAATCTCAAGTACTATATGCACATTGATATTCAATAATGTTTCTGGATAGTGGTCGTTGAATAATATTGTATTTTCCAAAGCTAATTTTCACCTGTTTCTCTCACTTTTTTGAATTCATTTGACTTTTTAAAGACTTAAGTAAAGATATTTAGAGCTTTTACACTATATTTTAAAATTTAAGTTTTTAATTTCAAATAGTATTTTAATGTGTTTAATTTTCAAGCCATATTTCCCATAACTGGGGATATAATAAGAGCAAACATGTATTGAGTGCTAATTGTGATCCAGTTACTTTTACATATGCTTTACAGGTTTGAACTTATTAAATCCTTATAATTCTATGAGTTATGCATTATCATTAATGTCATTATATTGAACAGGAAACTGACGCCTACAAATGTTAAACACTGGTCCAAGATTGCACAAGTAGATAGTGGTAGGTCTAGGATTTAAGCACAGGCAGTCAAACTATAGAGCTATATTCTTAATCAAGCTTTATATGCATAATAGAGTAAAAAGTGATCACTGACTGATACAACATAGATTCTGACTTAATTTAAATCTTTTAATGTATGGACAATTTGTGAGATGGGATAGGTTACCTTTTGTGAGCTTCATTTAAAAAATAAATAAATGCGCCCTAACCGGTTTGGCTCAGCAGATAGAGCGCCGAACTGCGGACTCAAGGGTTCCAGGTTCGATTCCGGTGAAGGGCATGTACCTTGGCTGCGGGCACATCCCCAGTAGGGGGCGTGCAAGAGGCAGCTGATCGATGTTTCTCTCTCATCGATGTTTCTAACTCTCTATCCCTCTCCCCTCCTCTCTGTAAAAATCAATAAAATATATTTAAAAAATAAAAAAATAAATGCATATTTATTTTTATTCTTTAGGGGAGGGTTGGGGGGATAAGAGATCAACCGAAGGACTTGTATGCATGCATATATGCATAGCCAATGAACATAAGACACATTGGGGGGGAGCTGTGAGGGCAAGTGCTGGTGGGTAGGGGATGCGGGGGGGCGGGGGGGAGTCAATGGGGGAAAAAAGGAGTCATATGTACCACTATTTGTAATACTTTAAACAATAAAGTAAAATTTAAATATATATATAATATATATTAAAATTTAAATATATATAATATATATTATATATATTTAATATATATTATATATATATAATAAATTAATATATATTATATATATATAATAAATGAGTCCATCAAACACTTCAAGATGAAAGCTGCAAAATGAATAGATTGGATTCCTTACTTCATAATACATGTCTGTCTTATCCAGTTGTGAAAATGAGATGGGAATGAGCATACTGAGGCACAGAATAAACAAGTGATAGGAGGAGAGATCCTGGGGTTGGACTGGCAGTAGAGATGGCAAAGAGAGGAAATAGTTTGTGTCTTTGTATTTCATAAAATCCAATCGAACATGCTTCATGAGAAAATAATTAACTAGATGCTATCAGGAGGCATGAGCCCAGACTAGGAATAAAAGAATCTTCAAGAGAAGTAATTCTAAATTTATTAAAAAATGCAACTCTCAAAATTTAAGGAAATATTATATTATTCAAAGGACACGCTTTCCTGGATTAACTTGATCCACAAATTTATGTCACAGACCAAAATCTAATGTTTCCACAAATATTACTGCATGAAATAGCATTTCATTTGAACTGAGATATCTGATTATTACAACTCATGAAGTAGCATACCATACTTGTAAATGATGGAGATATCAAAGAAATAAGCTACCAATTTTTACAACTACAGAATTTTGTATTGTATTTAAAGTATTAAATATGATGTCCTTGGAATGACTGCTATTGTTATGTAAAGCCTGAGTAATCTAAATGTAGAATGTAATTACACTAATAAATTTTCAAGCATTCTTCACAGGAACTCCTACTGTTCTAATCAAGAAAGCCAACATTACGAAAGAAAAATAATCAAAGATCTAGGTATATTGACTCTGGTGTAAATTTCATCCCTGAGGATTTCTGCTTTCATTATGATCATATTAAACTTTCTTCTAATGAAGAGAGAAAAGTAATCTACATCTTCTTACTATTTCTTTTTTTAAAAAGAGGGATTAAACAAAAAATAGATTATATAATCACTAAGATTCCTGATCAAGGTGTTACTTTTTTTTTTCATTTAACACCACTCTAACTATTCATGCATTTTCTATATATCATGTCCATTAGTTTTTCTTTTTTTTAATCTTTATTGTTGAAAGTATTACAGATGTCCTCTTTTTTTCCCCCTCGACCACCTCCACCCCTCCTCTGCCATCCCTCAGGCTTTCACTACAGTATTGTCTGTGTCCATGGGTTATGCATATATGCATAAAAGTTCTTTGCTTAATCTCTCCACACCACCATCCACCACCCACCCCCTATTTTTTACATAAAAAATTTTTGAGAAAATTGCCAACAAGCTTTACTTTGAATCAATGTTATTTATGATTTTGGAATCTACTAAAATTACTAACAGGTTTTTCAATAAAGCAAGGATGAAATAAAATGCTCTTTAAAGCATCAAAGTGACACCATTCATTCATTCATTCATTCATTGAAAGAACTCTTACCATTTGCAACAGCATGAATGGACCTGAGAGTATTATGCTAAGGGAAATAAGCCAGTCAGAGAAAGATAAGTATCACATGATCTCACTCATATGTGGAATCTAGTGAACAACATAAACTGATGAACAAAATCGATCCAGAGACATAGAAGCATGGAACAGACCGTGGAACCTCAGAGGGAAGGCAGGGGAGGGTGGATGGGTGGGTGGGAAGAGGTCAACCAAAGAACTTGTATGCATATATGCATAATCATGGACACAGACAATAAATTGGTGAAGGCCTGGGATGGGGGACAGGAGCAGGCTAGAAGAGGTCAATGTGGAAAAAGGAGGACATACGTAATACTTTCAAAAATAAATAAATATAAGACATACCTCATAGCACATTTCTCCACCAACCTTGGAACCATAAAGCTTAGAGGGAACAAGAGAAAAATCTACTACTTAAAACACTGAAAACATACTAAGTGTGTGTGTGTTTTTAAAAGTATTGTCTTCAAAGAAATGCCAATTAGATTTTTAAAAATATGCCCTAGCCTAATTTTTGTACATTTTCACAAGAAATGGTTAACAGGTATATTGTCATTTTCTTTTCCTTTGTTGATTAAATTTATTTGACTTTTTTTTTACTAAAGAATTTTAGGAAATGATCAAAAGCTGATAGCACAACTAACTGTATATATTTGGAAACTGTAATGCTAAAAATTAAATGAAAAATAAAATTTTATAAAAAATAAGGGAAGGGAAATAAAAAATGTGATTGTTGAATTAGGAATACAATATTTAACATTTTAAATCAGTAATCATCGACCCTATTGACAATTAAAAATGTGTCCAATGATTTTTTGTTCTCAAAATAAATTCAATTTTAATTAACATTAATTTAAATCATTACAGGAAAATAGTTTGCAAGAGGGAAATATAAATTCAAAGTAATTTTAAATATATATGGTGAAAATAGAGGCTTTATTTACAAATACAGCACATGGGTAAAAGATATGAGAATGTAATCAGTCCCAACTTCTCTATGGTTAACAGAATATTTTCTCTGACTAGACATTATGCAGATGATGAAGGGAGACACACAGATTTTTCCCACTTACATATTCATTCATTTAATTGTTTTTTATTGATAGCATTAATTTAACTCCTATATTGTCACAGGAATAGTGCTAGGCACTGAAATACAGTCTTATACCAGTTCTGACCCTCTCAGAATCAGATGGAAAGATGGAATCGCAAGGGCAATAATTTTTTTTAATATATTTTATTGATTTTTTACAGAGAGGAAGGGAGAGAGACAGAGAGTTAGAAACATCGATGAGAGAGAAACATCCATCAGCTGCCTCCTGCACATCTCCCACTGGGGATGTGCCCGCAACCCAGGTACATGCCCTTGACCGGAATCGAACCTGGGACCTTTCATCCGCAGGCCGACGCTCTATCCACTGAGCCAAACCGGTTTCTGCAAGGGCAATAAATTTATTCAGAGAAAAACACCAGGGGAAGATAAAGGAAGGAGAAGACAAGAGGAGTTTTCCATGTGTGATGTAGACCAGATAACTATGAAAAAAGAAAGAAAGATGAGAAAAACTGAATAGAAAAAGAATCAGAATGCATTGCAGTTCTGGGGAAGAAAAACCTCAGGAAGGCTGATAAGAAGCCTGAGAACAAAGACTGCCCATTAGAGAGACCCTACCCAGGCAGGAATCGCCTGGCTCCGTACCCACTGTTATCACTCACTGGCAAGGAACAGCTCAGCAAGAATATGACTTTGACATGGATGTTACAGTAATTCCCAGAGTTGCAGGAGTGGAAGCTTTATATTAATGACACAGCATGTTCCCCTTTGAGGCATATCAGAAAGGAGCCTCTTCATGGTTATCTTGGATGTCAACAATAAAATGTCTACTCACATGCTGACGGTACAGTAAGGGCAGCAGATAAATAAATAGATTATAAGCATTCATATAATGAGCACTATAATAAGATGCTGTGGTAAAGCATGATAGAGATGCCTAACTCAGATAAAAGAGGGTGGGAATTTTTGAAAAGTTTTCTGCTAAGAGAAGGGATAAAATTTGACAGAGTATATAAAGTATATAAAGACTGGAGCATATAAAAGGGAGAGGTGAATTCTATGTATCACACATAGTTTTTCAATTCTGTATGACTGAAATGAAAGACATTAAACATCAAAGATGGCCCAAGATATATATTTTATTTCTTCCACTGAAAGGTGGACTTTAATTCCCCTTCTTTTGAAGATGGACAAGACTTAGTAATTTTCTTGACCAGTAAAATGCAGCTGATGTGACATTCTGGAATTTTTGAGACCAGGCCATTAAAATCATTGCCGATTCATCCAGTCTTTTGAAATGTTCACTCTGGGGGAAGCCGGCCACCTTGTGAGTGATTGTGCCATCTTGAGATCACCAGGCAGTTAGGAAGCACAACTTAACAAAATAAGATGTAAGAAGGCTGAGATTTACAGATAGAGATGATAGATAGGTAGAGGTAGAGGTAGAGGTAGAGGTAGAGGTAGAGGTAGAGGGAGAGGGAGAGGGAGAGGGAGAGGGAGAGGGAGAGGGAGAGGGAGAGGGAGAGGGAGAGGGAGAGAGAGAGAGAGAGAGAGAGAGAGAGAGAGAGAGAGAGAGAGAGAGAGAGAGAAATATCTGATCAGGCCTAGCTATTCAGTCATCCTAACTAAGGGACAAGACTTGTGAATTGGGAAGCTATCTGATCATTTCAGCCTCAGAATCATAACCTGAAGAAGAATGAGAAATCCAGATGAAATCCAGACTGAGCATATGGCCCAGTTGAATCATCCCAGGCATCTCCAGTTTTTTTTTTTCAAGCACCTTACCTGAGGCTCTGGTCATAGAGCAAACACAAACTGTCCCTGACAAGCCCTCCTCAAATTCCTGACAATACAAAAATATGGGCCCAATAAAATGTTGGTTGTTTTATGCCACAAAGTGTTGGGGTTGTTTGTTACACAGCAATAGATAGCTGAAGCCGGTATGACGTTAGGAAAAAAATGTCTGAAAGATCACTTAGGGCTACATTGTTAAAGCCTTGTTTCAATCCCAAGGTGCTCGAGTTACATTCTGAAAGCAATGAAGAATGATTGAAGGATAAACAAGTATGACTGAGTATGAGACATGAATTTGTAAGTTCACTCTCTAGATAATTTACAGGAAATAGATTAGAAGAAGGTGAATCTTGAAAGGCAGTCTACTCAGGAAGCTGTTCTTGCTTATTTCTCTGAAAGGCACTAAGGAGGGTTCCTGGGTAGAAAACATAAATCAATTACAAAATTATATGCTTTCAAAAAGCTTACACTTTAGTAAGAGTGCACAGCAAGTCTTCTTCATTAGTACTTCCTGTAATTTATGGAAAGTTGTAAATATCAGTAGAGTTAGATAAAAACATCTGAAACTAATATAATATTGCATGTCAACTGTAATCATTTTTTTTAAAGAACTCTGGGAATTTAAGTAGAGAGAGTAGGAAACAGTCATGTCTTTGGAAAAGGAGGAATTTGTAAAGTAGGGTTTACAGAATGGGTAGGACAATGACAGGTGGGATTAGAGAAGCAATAAAAATAGAAGGAAGATTTGAGTAAAAAAAGAGATAAAGTGGTAAAATCAAAGAGGCCTTGAAAGACTAATGTTTAGAATACAAAAAAATTACTTTTAGCATATTTAACCTGTTTAACACATCAATTAGAAAAGTGTTAAATCCAAGGAAGCTAAAATATGAAGAAAATATTATATTAAAAAAGCACTGGATGACACACACTTTAATAATCTCATTTGAATTTTAAAGATTAAATAAATATAGCTACAATTCAATTTGCTGACAAAGAACTGGCATACCCTAATTAGGGCAGAGCAGTTCTTTTTTTCTTTTCCCAACACATTTTCAAATTATTCATACTAATAATTTTCAGTACGTGAATTACTAAAACATATCATCTAATAGGATCAGCAAATAATAGAATTCTAATGCATTCTCAGATAGCAGGCAGCTTAAGTCAACTTTAATTGTTTCTATCTAAATATACTTGAAAATATTATAGAACAAAAGGCTAAAAGAAAATAAATACAACAAAATTAAAAATCAACTATCTTTATAAAGGGTATACATCAACTAACTATCATAAATATCTTTTTCTAACTACTATAGTTCATGGTCTGTGTCAGAGGTATGCACTGAAAAGAGTTGAAAATATTGTGGAGTTTAATAACTAGCTGCCCCAAGTTGTGCCTCAGTTGTATGCAGATTATTTTTAAGTTAAAGGCAATTTAAGCCTGGGGCTAAAGAGAAGCTTACTCTCCACCCTTTAACTACCTAGAAGAAGAATATGAATTCGGGACCTTGTCCACAAGAGATTATCAGAGGTAACTCCTTGTGACTTCCCGATAGAGCAGGGCAAACTTCTATTTACTAAAGGTCTGCTCTTCTTATCATCCTGCAATGGCCCTTAGACCTCCCAGGTGCATTACCTCATCCCTAGCTCAGGATACCTTACATACCTCAGCACCCTTTCTATCTTGAAACCTCTTGTGCCTGTGTGCTTTCTGACTCTTGCATGAATGCTGAGTTAACACAGATATGTATGTATTAAATTTGGTTATTTTTTTCTTGCTAATCTGTCTCATGTCTATCTGATTATTAGACCAGCCAGAAGAACTTTGAGGGTAGAGGAAAGTATGCTCTTTCCCTACAGTATGAAGTATAAATTGGGCACCACAAATTACACCAGAAAGAGAGAGAGAGAGAATGAGGAGAGAGAGAGAGAGAGAGAGAGAGAGAGAGAGAGAGATAAAGGAAAAAAGAGAGAGAATGATTGAATGAATAAGTGTACACCCCTTAATCTAACACATTTTCCCAATCATAATGTCATATTTCGAACTTCTATCCATCTAATTTTAGTATGAAAACTGATGTGAGGTGCAACTGACTCTGCCATTTCTAACTCAAGTGATACATTAATAAAAAGCTAGGTAGATTTTTTTCTATTCATAAAATCACCATTATGATTTGTTCATGGGGAAATAAGAAATTTATGGTTTTATTGAAAAGTCTCACCATCTGGGGGTGTGACTCAGAATGTCCTGGCTATTTCAACATGTCCTTGAGCACAAAGGTCTGTGCATGGTAGCCTGGAACACTACATTAGAAGCAAGTATTAATTATATTGCCGAGTGTCTAATTTAAACATGTTAATTTTATACAGACCAACTATTAGTTAACATTTATAAAGACAAAATCTTTGGCCCTGCTATAGTTTAAATTGCACAGCATAAGAAATATTTAATTAATCATTTCATTAAATCTATTCTCAATAAAAAAGGAATATACAGGGTGAGGCAAATAGGCTTCCAGTTGTGAGTATGTGAAACAGTTAATTCTTGCATTTATTAATTATTTTCTTATTTTCCATATGAACAGCTGTAAATATACTTTTGCCCCACCCTGTATATTGACTGTATACTCACTTCAAGAAAAATACAATTTAAAAAAAATTTTCCATAATTCCACAGAAATATTTACCATCTTTATAATCTTACATGTTTCAAGAATGATTGCCCCTGCTTAGATATACACCTTGATATTCAAATGTATAAATATAATTTTAAAAAGACAGATGAGCTTCCTTCCAATATTTGAGACAAAACTTTTTTATTTTATTTTAAATCCTGTGTTCTCTATAGGACTGGGTTACATGATGAGGTCTTGTCACATTTTGAAGCAAGGAAAATCCTGGCATACACCTCATACATGAACTAGAAGGATACAACCGAATGCACACCTTACTAATATTTGAAACATACAGGTCACAACCCACCACTAATAGCTAGTATGCAATAGCATTGCACTAACTTTAGTGCCACTATAGCTTCAAAATATCAAAATTCCTCTTTTTGTCTTTTACAGCCATTATGGAAATAGAAACTATCTGCAGCAAGTTTTTATGACAGCAGATTTAACCACAGGATCTTTAATTCATAAGAATGAAGCACATTGCTAAATTCAATTCAGCTGGCTATTCCTTACTCTTTCAATTACTGTTGACAACAGCAATTTTATGGTTACCTAATGTAGCTTACAATTACATGCATTCTATGTGAAGGCATGCTTTTAGCAAAGACTCTATAGAATTCATTGTAATACTTTATAATAGCTAAAGAGGGTATAAATAATCTTTGAGTCTAATAGTGAGGGATTCATTTGCTCTATAAATACTAATTTTTCCATTTGAGGGAAAACTATATAGCCTTTAAAATCACCTTGTAAAGGAGGATTTACTGATATGTTCCCAGAACAAGTTGACAATATTGAAGGTGAGAAAGACAGATTCCAAAACAGTGTAATCTCACTCTCTGGAGATAATAAAAGGATATGTGAATAAACAAAGGACTGGAAAACTAAATATTATAAATGTATCTGTAAGGAATTCTGCGAGGCACTGCTATTAAAAAATATTTGTGACTGTTGAATTTGAATTAAACCTGTCCTTTACATATAAAAATCCTTTGTAGTAATAAAATCTCCACTTTTCCTTTATTTATGTAAATGAATAGCACCTCTTTGTCAATACATCAGTATTTCTTCTAATAACTGAATGGCTTTCCACATTTAAGGAATTTTACACATAGAGTCCTCATTTTAAAGTCAAGTGACAAATAAAAAGTAGTTAGCCATATGTGTAAACACTTAGGTTTCAGGGCAAATTTATTTTTTTATATATCCTAATTCTGAGTGCTTTACAGTCATACTTTTTCAAAAAATGCTTTCTAAATTTAATGGAGAAGAGTAGCTAGATACCAATCCTAAGGTTTATGTGAATAAAGAGAATGTTTACATATCCTTTATTATCAGATAGGTATTTTCAGACCTTTTAAAAATAAAAACTTATTCATTTAAAGATCTAAAATGTGTTGCCAAGATTTCTGCAGCAATAAAATATTTTATGCTATTGTGGAGTAAAAATAAAGCCATGTTATTAGTACAAGCTGTTCTATGTGGGCAAAAGAAAAGCTGTATTATAAATGTGAATATTTACTGTAATTATAAGCTTAATTTCTATCTTTGTGCTTCTAATAAAAGGCTGAGAAACCTTTCAAATATAAGCAGTAATTGGCACTTCATAATTTTAAGAAGGTATTTAATATGATTGTTGCAATTGACATTCTTTTGGTGAAAAAAAGGGTTATTGTTTTTTAATGTATTCTTTGAGAATAAGTGAATTCCAATGAGAAATATGCTTTGAAAATATTAATGAACATATGACATTCATAAGCTGTATAGTGTAAGGGTTGTAATTTTAAACTACTAGAAGTACGTGAACTAAAAGAGGGAAAGTGAAATCGACAAACCCATTTTTTACCCCAAATGAGATTTTTTCCCCCCTTCAAATCTAGGGAATATTGAACAATGTTTATGTCCCTTAGGAATCACAAATTTGTTAATTAGTGTAACCTTGTGAAAAATTATGCCAATAATTTTAGTTATTTAATTAAAATAAAAGTCAACTAAGGTCAGAAATGAATAAAAAAGCATAAATAGCTGAAAAAAACCTTCAATAAAACAAAAAGGCAAACAAACAAATGGGAGAAGATGTTTGCAAATTATACCCCCAATAAGGAACTAATATCCAAAACATACAAATAACTTATACAACTGAACAACAACAAAATTCAAACAACCCAATTTAATAATGGGCAGAGAACCTTAACAGACACTTTTCCCAAGAAGACATACAGATGATGAACAGATATATAAAAAGATGCTCAACTTTACAAGCTATAAGGGAAATGTAAATCAAAACCACAATGAGATACCACCTCACATCAGTTAGAATGGATATTATCAATAAGACAAGAAATAACAAGTATTGGAGAGAATGTGGAAGAAAGGGAACCCTTGTACACTGCTGGTGGGGATGTGAATTGGTGCAACCCCTATGCAAACAGGACAGAGGTTCTTCAAAAAGTTAAGCATATGACCTAACAATCCCTCTTTGGGGTATCTCCCCCCAAAATTTGAAAGCACTACTTGGAAAGATATATGCACCCCCATCTTCATAGAAGCATAATTCACAATAACCAAGACATGGAAACAATCTAAGTATCCTTCAACAGATAACTGGATGAAGAGAAAGATGAAATACTGCCATTTGAAACAACATTGATGGATCTTGAGAGTATCATGCTAACTGAAATGTCAGGAAAAAGAATAAGAACCATATGATTTTACTCATATGTGGGATATATAACAAAAAACAATGAATAGAGAAAACAAATTCATAGACACAGACAACTGTTATACACAGAGGAGAAGGGAGATAGGGGAGAATGAAAATGTTAAAGGAGGTCAAATATATGGTCATGAAAGGAGACTAGACTCTGGGTGGTGAGCACACAATGGAATATACAGATGTTACACTAAAAATTGTACGCCTGAAACTTATATAATGTGATTAACCAATGTTGCCCCCAAATTTAACTTAAAAATATAAATAAAAGAAAGGTACTTTTTTATTTATACATAGAGCATATAAAATTATAAAGATTTTTATCTTCACTCATTTGTGGAATATAAAGAACATTATAAATTGATGAACAAAAATAGATACAAAGAAGCATCGAACAGAACAGACTGTCAAACTACTACAGCAGGAAGGCAGGGGAGGGTTGGGGGGGGGTAAGAGATAAACCGAATGACTTGTATGTATGCATATAAGCATAACCAATGAACACAAGACACTGGGGAGGGGGGGAGGGCATGTGCCGGGGGGTAGGGGAGGCCAGGGGGAAGTCAATGGGGAAAAAAGGAGACATATGTACTACTATTATAATACTTTAAACAATAAAAAATTATAAAGATTTTACTTATATATATGAATATGTTCCTAAAATTTCCTTAAATTGTCTCATAATTAAAGTAGGGCTAACATACTAGTAAGTTGCAGATTATAAGCTTAGCTCTTTTCTACTCCAGGAGGATAATAAAACATCAATTCCAAATTCATAGTAATTTGTATTACTCCCCCCAGGATACCTGATCTTAGAATAATACCTAGCATATATGAAGCATTTCATTAACATTTATGGGATACTTGAATAAACGTAACCCTAAATGTTTATAAAAACTTTACATGTAATCCACTGATTTAAATAAATCATTATGATTCAGTAAAGATTTGAAAATAGCTTGCTAATACTGTATAAAAGGTGTTTTTATTCTTAAAAATATAACTTATTTTATAATAAAAATAATAAAATTCTATTTTTAATGAAAATTTGAGGTCATTTTCTTTCCAGTTTCTGCTCTGGGTAGTATATGACAATAGATTTTCCAGTAATTATTATACTAGACTCTGAATTTGGGTTTCTGGGCCTGGATTTTGGCCTGTCACCTATTAACTCTGAGGACAAGGATAAGTGACATTACTCTCTCTAAAAATTGAAGAACCATATTATTTCACTCATATGTGGGATATAAAACTGAAAGCAACAGATGAGCAAACAAAAACTCATAGACACAGACAATAGTATGGTGGCTACCAGAGGGAAAAGGTGGTGGTGGCAGTAAAGGGTTGAGGGGATCAGATATATGGTAACAGAAGGAGACTTGACACAATGCAATATGCAGATGATGCGGCAAAGAATTGTACACTTGAAACATATATAATTTCTTAATCAATGTCACCGCAATAAATGTTATTAAAAAAGAATTAAAGTATTAAGAGTTCTTCAGCTGTGTTCCTCATGCCACTTCCCAATGCCTACTCTCTATCCAAATTTTAAGACCATCAAATTCCTGTACATGTTTAAGTATAAGAATTACATTTCATTCTTGATTATGACACTCCACTTCCATCCATGGGTCATACTGCACACTGCAAGACACATTATAGGTGTTCAAGAAAGACAAATACCACAGTCGGAACAGAACTGAATTTATAGCAATATAACTGATGGGCCTATAATTATTCAAAATTAACAGTAAATATTTTCCTGTCTTCATTGAAACATTACATTGAATTATGGGTTTTAAATTTTGAATGTAAATGTTACATAAAATACTACAATTATAAGACTAAGGTACAAAGTAACAATTTTAAAGAACAAGTAGAGCTATGAATAGTGAAATCACACATGGCCATTATGAATGGCAAGTATTATAAAGCTAGATGCAGAATATTATTATTTGACACATGAGAAATTAGTAAAAAGTATGTGTTCTAGGGAATAATATCAAAGCATTGTTTGCTTTCTTATAGTAAGTAAAGGTAGTTGATAGGTTTATTTTTACTAGTGTTTAAGGTAAACTACTGACATTAAAATGCAAAAATTGTACTGCATGTTGGTAATAAAAATAGTATTCATTAAAGTTTAAAAAAAATCTAGAATTGGAATTTTGTTTTCATGGATAAGGTTAACTAAGCCAAATTTTCCACCAATAGAATTGTCTCATTTATGCAGGTGTGAGAGGTTACACCTTCTCCCCATACCCCATTCTTTAGCATTAGTATAATTTTCCCTAATAAAGAATAATATTTTCCAATATTCTCTACAGTTCTCTTTAATATTTTGAACTACCAATTTATCTTAACATTCAAAACACTATAATTCTCACTAAGAATGTCTCCAAATAAACTATAAAAATGAATACTGATTATATTCCTAGACTCAGAGCACTGCAAACCATTAAGGCCAAACCATTCTCCTATGCAGAGAAGAGCTGTATAAAAAGACATTTGGTGAAAATTCTACTCTCCCCTTTCAAATGTGTACAGAGTAACACACATCTCCATTTTTAAGATAGCATGGAATTTTTTGAAAATCAAATTAAGTTTCTATAATAATTTAGGCTATTTTGACAGATTCTTGGGTTTGGGAAAATTTGTGTACTGCTTTTTTCCACTCAGTAAGGAGAGAAAAGATAAGGTAAAAGGCAGAGAAAGGGGCAGAATACAAAGGTACGCATGAGATGCACAAATTCTATAACAGTGTAATTCTCTGGCTAGTGGTTCCCCATGTTTTTCCCTTCATCAATTGGTTTATTATATATTTAGAAGTGTGCATATCAGTGGGTTTAATTATATATACGGTTTGACAATAATTGCCTCAACTGGTATTGAAGCACAAATATCTGAGAGTTATTGAAAAATATATCCTTAAGAAATACACTCAAAAATGTTGATCCATAGTTCTCTACTGGTGCTTGGAAATCTCAGGTGATTGTGACACTATGTATCCTGGGATGGGCTTTTTTTTCTGGAATAAATATGTATTGCTTGCATAGTGTTCTTTTCCCAATACATTTATAACAGTCTCAAATTTTCTGTTTAAAATAATTTAAAGTTCATTTTCTAGTTCAGCCAGAGTGGATCAATGGTTGAGCATCAACCCATACACCAGCAGGTCATTGGTTCCATTCCCAGGTCACATGCCTGGGTTGCAAGCTCAATCCCCAGTAGCAGGTGTGCAGGAGGCAGCTGATCAATGATGTTTCTCATCATAGTGGAACAAAATCAGTTTAGAATCAGTTTTGCTACTTAGATGAGCAATTAAGTTGAGCTTTTATATCTTCAGTATGTACATGGGTCTACAAGGGTCTATCAGGTATACTAGGTTGCTCAGACATTTAATTAAGATAACATAAGAAATCAGTGCTCAGCAGCATGTAGGCAAACAAATAATAAAAAATAAAACTGATATGTTAAAATCTAAATGACTCAAAATTTAGTAAATAAGACTCTTTAAGTGATATTTAAAATGGAAAAGATTTAAATGACTGCAATTAAACTAAGTTACATTTAGGTACTAAAATTTAAAGGACATTATAAGAAACTAAAGGCCTGATGCATGAAATTCATGCAAGAGTAGGCCTTCCTTCTTCCGGCTGCTGGCACCGGCTTCCCTCTGGTACCCGGGACTCAGGTTTCTCTCACAACCCCAGCTTCATCTGGAAGGACGGAAGGACGTCTGGGAGGACATACAGTCTAATTAGCATATTATGCTTTTATTATTATAGATTATATGTGTGGGGCAAAGAGAATGATGCATAAGTTTTTACTTTACAAAAGTGGATAGGCAGTGATACCATTTATGGAAATGCTATGAAAGAGCTTAGTTTAAAAGAAGAAAATGATGAGTATGGCTTTGAATAAGCTAAATTGAAGACATCATTGAAATATCCAAAAGAGGATGTCAAATACTAATGAAGTAATATGAGTTAACACATTAGGATTATTTAGAACTACAGGCCCGGTGCACAAAATTTGTGCACTGAGGGGCAAGGTCCCCTAGCCTGGCCTGCACCCTCTCATAGTCTGGGATCCCTCGCTCTTTTCTGCTCGCCTGCTCCTTACCACTCAGCGCGCTGCTCCCTAGCACTGCTGCAGAAGGGAGAGGCTCCCCCTACCACGGCTGTGCTCACCAGCCGTGAGCCCAGCTTCTGGCTGAGTGGCACTCCCCCTGTGGGAGCGCACTGACCACCAGGGGGCAGCTCCTGCATTGAGCATCTGCCTCCTGGTGGTCAGTGCGTGTCATAGCGATCGGTCGTTCCACCAGTTGGTCGATTTTCATATTAGGCTTTTATTTTATAGGATTGGTCCTGGCATATGATAATATTCTCAATCCCATTTATTATTATTATTACTAGGGGCCCGATTCATGAAATTTGTATAAGAGTAGACCTTCGCAGCCCCAGCAGCCTCAGTCCTAGCAGCCCCGGCTTCATCTGGAATGTTGTCTGGAAGGTCATTCTGCTGTTTGGTCGTTCAGTCAATTTGCATATTATGCTTTATTATTATTATTGACTAGGGGTTCAGTGCATGAATTTGTGCACCTTGAAAGGAACTGTGGGCCACGAGGCTGCAGTGGGTGCAGGGGCGGGTCTCGGCCCATTCTCTGTGCCCCTGCCCGACCCTTCCCACCACAGGCCCTGGTCTCCTGTCTGTGGGCAGCCCCGCTCCTGCTGCCGCCGCTCCCACGTGCTGACAGTACTGGCCTCTCAGGAGCAGGGGGAGGTGGAGAAGCCCTGAGGGGCAATCGGGGCCAGCAGCTCTCTCTCTCGCACCTGCTTACGGCACCAAGCGATCGGGGCTGGCACCAGGTGCCAGCAGTGGGTGCGACTGTAAAATAAATTAGTGGTTGCCAGGGGTTGGGAAGGAGGAATGAATAGACAGAACACAGACTTTTTTAGGGGAGTGAAGCTCTTCTCTATAATATTTTAATGACATTATATATTTTTCTAACCCATAGACTGTACAACCCCAAGAGTGAACTGTGATGTTAAACTATGGAGTTTGGATGATCATGATGTGTCAATGTAGTTTCATCAGTTGTAACATATGTACCACTCTTGTGGAGGATGTTGATAATGAGGAAAGCTATGCATGAGTTGGAGCAAGGAGTGTATGGGAAATCTTTTTACTCAATTTTTTTAATAGTGTCCTAAAAATAGTCTATTAAAAAATTAAGATGTTTGTTGTAACATTTCTTGTAATGGTGCAGAGTTACATGTCCATTAATATGGGAGTGAATGCATAAAAAGAATATGATCCATGCTGATGTAGATTGTAAATTTAGCCACAAGTTCTTACTCTCCCTGCATCTGTGCCCTTACAGTGTGTTGTTGCAAATAACCCTGACAAAAGCTGAAGTCTACTTCTCCACTCTTTGAATCTGGTTTGGCTATGTGACATCTTTCGTCTAATGGGGCATTATCTATAGATGAAACAAGCAGAGGCTTGACAAATGCTTGCACATTGGGGCCTGTTCCTTTGCCACCAGATGAATGAGCTCAGCTGAGCCAGCCTGTTGGAAAAAGCAAGGCCATGTGAGGAACTGAGGCACATTGGCTGTTAGCTGCCAACCTCCAGAGTATGGATGAGGCCACTCTACCAGGGGTCCTCAAACTTTTTAAACAGGGGGCCAGTTCACTGTCCTTCAGACCGTTGGAGGGCCGGACTATAGTTTAAAAAAAACTATGAACAAATTCCTATGCACACTGCACATATCTTATTTTGAAGTAAAAAAACAAAACGGGAACAAATACAATATTTGTATTTGCATGTGGCTGGTAGGCCGTAGTTTGAGGACCCCTGCTCTAGACCATCCAGCCACTAAATAACCTCCCAGCTGAATGCAGATTCAAGAAAGCTCATCAGAGATCAATCAAACTTAATTAGACTAAGCTTTATTAGAACTGTGCAGCTGACCTTTTAAAGCCACTAAGTTTGGGGATTGTTTGTTTCACAGCAGTAGATAACTGATACTATCCATAAAATTAAATACCATGAAGCAATTTGGAAGAATGACATGATTATGTACATATCAGTAAACTGACATGGAAAACTTGCTGAGAAAAATTATTAAGAAAAAACAGGTGGGGACTTGCCCAGGTGGGAATGTTTGGGGGTGGGGGGTGGGGGGCAGGGTCAAGCAGGAAAAAGGAGACATGTAAAATTTAGACAATACATAAATTTAAAAAAAGAAAGAAAAGAAAACAGACAAAACATGAAGATCTTGTAACTTTACAGGCTATCCTGTAACCTTGCACTAAATTATTTTTTATGTTGTTCATAAAAAGAAAAAGATTATATATGGTTTATGGTTTATGAAGATAGTAAAATTACCTATGCAATATGTTTTAACACCTTCAAACTTACCAAACAAGACATGAGAGATTTGTTGTTCCATATAAAAATGGTGCAGTATAAACCTAGGTTAGATATGAGCAACACTTACAAATTACCTACCTTTTAGGTTATGCTTACTTACACGCTCTTGATTCCAGGCAAACAAAGGCAGAAAAGTGTCCATTTATTCACTTGTGGAAATTTAAAATCTTAAGGAAAAATGCATTAAAAAAACCAACTAAATAAATAAATATTTTAAAATTGTATTAAAGCCTCAAAGTAGTTTATATTTGATGTTTCTTATAATTTCTTATAATTTTGTCAAGGAGATATAACAGAAACAGCTTTAAATGAAACACTGCCATGAGAACATCTTCAGATCATTGAATTGTTTCTGAGGAAATATGGGCAAACTGTTGTGTTCTAAATTTCTTCCTTCAAAATAATATACTTGTGGAAGTTAAAAATAAAAACTTCAGAAACACACAGTATTAAAAGACATATTAAATGTAAACTCATTAAGAACAATCTGGCGAGCATGAACCTATTTCTGTCAATGTCTATGAATCATCACTCTAACAGTAGTAAATGTTTTTAAATCAAAGATTTACCCTTCTGAGGCAAGAGGGAATATGATAATACTTATTCAGAAAAAAAAAGATAAAAACAACTTAGAAGTTAACATTGTCATTGTTTACCATTTCTTATTTATCAGAGAGGAAGAGAAAGGTCAGGAGAGATAGAAATATCAATAATCAGAATCATTGATTGGTTGCTTCCTGCTCACCTCCTACTGGGGATCAAGCCTACAACGGAGGCATGTGCCCTTGACCAGAATCAAACCCACTGAGCCAAACAGACTAGGGTGCATTGTTTATCATTAAAAGTCCTCTTTTTTCTCTCTTTTCTACAGAAGATGAAAGCTCAGACTAGACCAAAAAAGGCATATAATGTGTTAAATTGGTGCAGGGACAATTGGGGAGATGCCTGGAGTAGGGTTGAGAGGGGTCAATGGGTGGGAAAAAGGGGGGTACATATGTAATATTTCAACAATAAAGATAACTTTAAAAAATGGAATAAGCAGAGTTCTTTGTTCTTGAACATGAAACAGTAAGAAGAAATTTCTCATCTTAAGTTCTCACAGATTGTTAAATTATTCATGCCAATGTTGCATTGATGCACAGTTTCATTTGTTTCTTAAAAAACTAGAATTCCATGCTGCATTTCTTCCACAGCTTTATTATTTGTAACCACTATGTCTAAAAAAGACCTGGTAAGTGAACAAATGGAGCCACTGTGAAATAAAGAGAGACAAACACTATAAAGAGGTTCTTCAATAATTTTTAGAAAGAAAAGTATTTTATGTAAGCTAATGCTGCTATCTCCATAGCTTAACCTGTTTTCTCCACAGTTGCCAAAGCTGGACTAGAATGGAGGATGGTATTTGACTCAAGTCTTACTGTAAATATTTTATTTTAAAAGTTAATTTATTTTAAAATTTAAAATTGTAAGACATTTGCTGAATTACAAAAACATTTTATGAAGCTCAGAAGCCATTTTTTTTTCCTTTGGGAACACATCTCTACATTGTCAGTCAATGGGAAAATACAGTTTATATTCGAAGTCTGATTGGTATATGATTTTTGAAAATTTATTTCTTATAAAGTAATATACATTTACTTATGCTGGAATTACATTTATATTATATTATTGTGACTTATGTTCTAGTATGTAATTTTCTAACATATATATCCTAATAAATAAATGGGCAAAGCAGAAAAAGTCTTTAAATGCTATTGTTTTCAATTTGGACTTAACACAAAACCTGACTTTCTAAAACCACAATTAATTTTTGTCAATACTTACTATCTGATCTAAGTTACTCTTTCTTTCAAAATGTCACTGTGTTTCTTGTCATTAGCAAATGCAATAATCATTACTTTTGGCTGTTTCTAATAAGTTAATTTTTTTTGCAAAGAGCACAATTACAAAAGCAATACAAAAAACAAATCTTCTAAATGTTTCTCATAAAAAGAAACATGAGTGGTTTAATAAATACATTAATTATCATACACATACTAAACAGAAATCTATAATAATAAAAGCATAATATGCTAATTAGACCGGACAGCCAAACTATCTTCTAGATGACCTTCCGGATGAAGCCGGGGCAGCGAGGGCAGAGCCCCTTGCATGAATTTCATGCATCGGGCCTCTAGTCTTAGACATAAATAGGTAACATACAAATATCAGGTAATTATCAGGTAATACTTTAAGAACTCAAGATCAAAATGCATCCTTTTGCATAACTCACCAATGTGTGCCATTGGAGCCACTTATAAAATATTAGCTAGAACAAATATCTTCAAATTAGTTACAAATCTTTCAAAATTATTTATAAGGCAAAAGAATATTTTTTTCTGAGAAGTACATTGCATTTGAAATTGTAAGCATTGCATGTATGAGGCATAGCCTGAAAATAAATCTAGGAAAGATGAGTTACAAATAGATAAACACAAAGATAGTGAGGAAAATAGTCAGGAATTGAATGATTTAAACAAAGCTGGGTTTAATTGTATCAAAATTCCCTAAATTTAGAAAACTTATATTCTCTCCCTGTGTGCATTATATCTTTGCAAAACAATAAAAGTGAATGTAGGGAACCAAGAATTACATATGTTCACTAGGATGTTTGTTGCTATAAACCTCTTCCAGCCAAAGAATTCTGATTTTAATTAGAAATATCAACTTATTTTTAATATTATATGAAGTTAAAAATATATTCAAGGAATGATTATGGGATAAATAATTGTTTTATGCCTTCTTTAGATCATTGTTCCACCATAGGAAACTCATTTTGTGATCAGTATTTTTAGACTCAAAGAGTAATGTTAGGGAACTTTCCTGGTTTCTAAGAGACACAAATATTCTGGAATGATTTAAAATTACATTGATATAAAGATTGCTTTATAATATTTAATATGAAATAATAATCATTTATATTACAGTATAAAATACAGAGTGAATCCTAAAAGGATCCAATACATTCTATTGCCCTTACACTTATTTCTAGCTCTTATACCAGTGATGGCGAACCTTTTGAGCTCGGCGTGTCAGCATTTTGAAAAACCCTAGCTTAACTCTGGTGCCGTGTCACATACAGAAATTTTTTGATATGTGCAACCATAGTAAAACAAAGATTTATATTTTTGATATTTATTTTATATATTTAAATGCCATTTAACAAAGAAAAATTAACCAAAAAAATGAGTTCGCGTGTCACCTCTGACACGTGTGTCATAGGTTCGCCATCACTGTTTTATACTATTAATACAAGAATTCAGAAAGTAGAACTTTCTTTATGCAATATAAACAACACAAAACCTAGTATATTGAAACAGTATTAAATTTTAAACATTAATCAATTTAAAAATAATTATTTAGGGCCTATAATATGCCTGGCATGGTTGTAGCTGACAGGGGGGGAAAAGCAATGAACAAAATAAAGTTTTATTAACCTGGCATTTATAGTCTATGTAGAATGGATGGGGAGAAATAAAGAATAAACAAATATAAAGAAACAGGAAAATATAAAATAGATCAAGTAGGAACTTTTGCTGTGATGAAATATAAAGCAGGTAAGAGAAGAAATAGTGATATAGGTGTCAACAGTAATATTTCAGATACAGGAGCAAGCAGGTTTCTATGTGAAGGTACCATTTTAGCAGAAAGCTGAAGTAAGTGAAGGAGAAAGCATGCAATTAGGAAAAAGTGTTCCTACAAAGGACAAGATAAAATTCTAAAGTTCCCAAATGGTGAGTGCTTGCAGTCTTTGAAGAACAGCAAGATTAGTACAGCTGATGCAAAGAAGAGATAAATAGAAAATGACATCAGAGAGGTAACTAAGGCTGAATACATTACATTGATCTTTTGTGTGCAGTAAATTCATTTTCGTCATTCTAGTAATTACTAATTCTAGTAATAATAGCTTTATAATAGAACATGATGAGAAGGAAGCATCATTAATAGAGGCATACGAGAAAAACACTGGTTTCAATATAGGTGGCACGATGCTATAGCACCAAGGGAATACATTTTGACAGCATTAGTCTGCAGCTATGGAGGTAATGAGTTTCTCTTTTATTGTTTCTTCTTAACTAAAAACGCTGAATACATAGTAGTTGATAAAAATTCAAAGAGAAAAATAAAACAAAGGCAAAAGTAGTTAAATGCCAGGAGGATTCATCTGCCAACCAGCAGTATAGCTCAACTTGAAATGAATTGGTAGATCACCTATCAGTTCTAGTCCCTTATTTTCCAGCAGCAACTGCTTGTTACATACTCAGTTGAGAATAAAGTGAAACATCTGGATCTGGTTTTTAAGATTAACATCCTCAAAGCCTCTGCTTTCAACACTATTTGCTCTGACAGAAATTACTTGGATCCTCATGATTCCACTGAATTTTATAACTGCACTTAAAAGCTGGAATAACTAAAATTAATAAAATGTAATATTTTATTTCAATGTTGATGTTTTAACTGTTTATACAAAATAAAATCAAATTAACAATACTTTTCATATGAAATATCAAATTATATGTTCACTTAAGTTGCATATGTTCACTAATGCTAAAAAGGCATGCTTACAGTTTTGATACTTTGATTTGATGATTCATCTTGCCAAAACACAGTTTGATCCTGATCTGTGGAAAACAATGTAGGTTCTGTGAGGTTTCTGCTTGTTATATGAAATCAATAATTTGAAATATCATCTTAATATTATATACCATTGAAGTAAATAATTTCTTTTAAAAATATATTAATAAACATGTGACTGTTTCATATTAAAATAATTAAATGAAAAACATGTTAGCCATATAATGGTATCCTTATTAATGTGACATATCATTATTGTGAGATTTGAAATGTATACTTGATATTATTGTTACTTACAAAAATGTAAGTTTTTATCACTACAGAGAGAGACAGAGTTAGAAACAGATCTTGTTTTGTATCTTTGCTTTACCAATCAAAGAATACTGCCTTAACTTTAAAATGAGGGAAAAATCTCTAGTCTAAGACATCTGTGAAAAGCCAAACTCATTAATACTAGCTAGTCCTCGTGGTAAAACAAATTAAGTTATGTGATTTCTTTTTAATAGACATTTCCAAAACAAAATGCAATGGATATGTCTAGAGTCTGAAATGTTCGCTTTTCATGTGTATACAACATTTGGGGAGTGTTTTCTGTACACCCATAGTATAAAAAACTACTCTTTTTGAGGCTTTTGCTTTTAATTACAGCTCAAAGAAGAATGAGACAACTGCATTAGAGCTAGTCCATTTAATACAACATTTTTCACTCTAAGATTCAACAAAGAGCATTGGGCCCTCAAATGCTAACATGGGCACTACTAAATGATTCTTTGGTCATGAGGTTGACAAGCTATGGATTAAAGTTTTCTTGCTGCAGAATTTCCTTGAGTCTTATGTACACTATGTCCAAGTGGGTAATGTAGAAAGTGGTAAATGGCCACAGAATAGGTTCTATGGATGCACCTGTTCTTAGCTCCCTGAAACTTTATTCCATGCAGCAGAGTATAGGAAGAGATGTCCTACTGCACCATAAATTTCTTAAGATTAGGACATAGATCTTACTATCCTAACATCCTCCCTTTTAGAGTCAGTCTTTCACATAGTACACAAGTCAACAAATTTGGAACAACTTAATAAATATAATAAAATATTGTCAGTATTTTTTTAAACCTCCTACTCTTGGCAACATGAAGAATTTTCTATATAAAAATCAAGGTAGAATCAATTTTGCCCTTTACAATCTGAATTCTATTATCATGTGCAAATATATAGGATTCCCAAATTTGGAATCAAGTCACAACTTAATTTCATGGCACTATTAATATGTTACTAGTTGTAGAACTCCACAGGTATAATGAAGAAAAACAAACAAAAAATATGATAAAATTAGTTTTAGTGGTACCAAAAGTATAATGGTAAATAAGGATTTGATGTCCCTAGGTCAAATGCAGCTACTGTAAGAAGTAAGCTGAAAGCCCTATGAGGTAGGTATTCAGTGAGGGCAGGGCCATATTTGTCATCTAATTGTTATAGTCTCAGCTCCCTTTATATTACATCACTAATAGTATGTTTTTACTAACATCTGTTGAATGAACAAGTAAACCTAGAAATGTATAATTGCTTAAAAAGTAATTTTTTTCTATATATACTTTTAATAGGAAGCTATTTAATGGTAAAGGGTATAATTCCTCCAAATTATACTAAGAGAGCTTACTCAAGAAATTAGAACTCTTCTTTGCTCTCTTCTTTCACCTCTGGTAGTAAGGATTACAAGGGGAGCAATTAACCACCATTTGTAATGATTTAAATTAGTCTAGTAATTTGATAGATTCCTGTAACAGCATAGTTTATTAGTATATGAATCAGTTGACATCCTGACCTCCTATTGCTTCAAATTTGCTCTTTCTAAAGCAAACACTTTCATATAATTCTTGATTAGTATATTGAACTTATAACCTTATAATCACTTATAACCCATCCTTTCTACCAGTGGTGAAATAAGACTGATAATATTTTCATAGAAAATTATTCAGGTTCAGTTATTGTCAAAATCTGTCCAGTAAAGAATACTTTACCAAATAAAAGTGGGAACTTTAAGAAAGCTTATTTTCATTATTTGGGGTGGTGATATAAGTGGTGGTGGCCAAATGGTGCCATTAATTTGATGTAATAGTAAAAGCAACACAAGATAAGCAACACCCAGAGAAAATGGTGCCCAAAGTTTGAAGTAAAGCACCTGTAAGAGTACTCTTTCAGAGGGTTATTTCCCTAATCTAAGAGCTGAAATATCAATAAATGCTAACATTTTCAAAGCCTGAACTGCCATTTGAGTCAACTGTGTGCAACATAGTGCATTTCTATTCAAGATGTCACTGTCCTTTCCTGAAAGTATCAAAAACATATAGCATTTAAAACTTGTTAGATACTTGAAAATCACATGTGACCAATTCCCTTTGGACCAGCAATCGAATTCAATACTTGAATATTAGCCTTCTTCAAGCTAGTTAGAAAAGACCATTTATTCAGAAACAACAACACCAAATAGAATTAGATACTCTCTGAAAGGAGACTTTTTTTGCAAGTTGTGTTATATCTTCAACATTTAACATACTTGAGAGTGGGGCACTCACAGGTTGTCTGGTTCATAGTGAAATGTCTACATTTACTCTACTCACCACCTCACGGAATACTCTTAGTTTACTTGAATTAAACATACTACACTTTGTATGTTTGCATATTTCATGCAATGGCACAAGCAAATTAATACTTTAAATTGTGTTTAACATTAAAATCTAGTAATAGTAAAATTCTCTGTAAATTTTATAATTATAATAATCTACAAGAATATATTTACATTTTTAAAATATATTTTCATTGATTTAAGAGAAGAAGGAGAAAGAGATAGAAACATCAATGATGACAGAGAACCATCGATTGGCCTCCTGCATGCCCCTTACAGGAGATTGAGCCCGCAACCCTGGCATGTGCCCTTACTGGAAATGGAACTGTGACCTTCTGGTTCATAGGTCAATGCTCAACCACTGAACCACACTGGACAGGCAATATTTGCATTTTCAAATCAATATGGATTTTTAGAAAAATATAATGTTTTATTATGGTTATCAATTGAATGTTTGGATTCTCTGAAAATTTATATGCTGAAATCTTTAGAGTGCAGCCTTATGAATGGAATTAGTGCCCTTATAAAAAGAAACGAGGATTTGTTCACTCTCTCTGCTCTCCATCATGTAAGGATACAAGAAGAAAATTACCTGCAAACCAGAAAGAAGTTTTCACCAGAATCTGACCATGCTGACCTTGGTAAATTTCTATTGTTTAAGACACCTAGTCTATAGCATCTTATTATAACATTCTGAACAAGGACAATGATAGTATCAATTTTGTTATAAACTATCATGTCTGTATCAAAAACAAAACAGAAGCCCAAAAAAGAACCCTTAAAAACAGTTATACCAAAAAGTTGTTATACTAAAACTCTTAAAATGTCTTATTCTCATTTCATATTTAATACAATTACTGAATTTTTCAAATCCTTATGAGGTGAAACTATTCTTATACATGCACACATGTGTCTTTCTGTTAAGGTCTAAGTATAATATATTTCATGACAGAAATTCAAGAGTTATTGTTCTGAAAACATTTTATATGGTATGTTTAAACTTAGCCAAATTCATTCTTCAAATTTGATTTTCTTATATACAAATATATGAAGATCTATAAATGTTTTAGGTCATTAAATTTATGCAATAGCTATATATTTAGAATAAATTTGAATGTGACATTATACTAAAGGACCTACAACCAAGATTATTCTACCCAACAAAGCTATCATTTAGAATCAAAGGACATATAAAGAGCTTCCCAGACAAGAAAAAGGTAAAGGAGTTCAACACCTGGTGGTATATTACAAGAAATGTTAAAAGCTTTTCTTTAAGAAGAAGAAAACATTAATAAGATAAGAAAATACATAACAAAAATAAATAACAATAGTAATATGTTTATGTTCTTAGTTTATACATTTATTTGAGTTATTATTTAGTACTAAAATATTTAATTATATAATGTATTGGATATAAAATAAAAATATATTACATAGGTATACATACATAGGTTAAAATTGTAGATTATAGATATTGAGTCCTATCCATATTAATTCAAGTGATTAGGATTTTCAAGAGCTCATTGAAAATAACAGTTATAAGAGTAAAAAATCATGTCAAAAGTACATTAAGTGTTTCAAGTAGGAAAATGAATTCTCTTGTCAGTCTAGAACAGGGGTGGGCAAACTTTTTGACTCGAGGGCCACAATGGGTTCTTAAACTGGACCGGAGGGCCGGAACAAAAGCATGGATGGAGTGTTTGTGTGAACTAATATAAATTCAAAGTAAACATCATTACATAAAAGGGTACGGTCTTTTTTTTTTTTAGTTTTATTCATTTCAAACGGGCCAGATCCGGCCCGCGGGCCGTAGTTTGCCCACGGCTGGTCTAGAAGGAAAATATCTCCTGAGATTTCCTATTTCACTGGATATTTTGTATTTCTCCCATCAATTCCAATCACTATTTCTCTCAAACGTGCTTTGTGCACTCAGGAGTTTGAACATACCTATCTATATATATAAAAGAATAAGTGACCATTCAACCATTCCACCAGTTGCTATGATACACACTGACCACCAGGGGGAAGATGCTCAATGCAGGAGCTGCCCCCTGGTGGTCAGTGTGATCCTACAGCGGGGAGCACTGCTCAGCTGACCTACAGGTGCCAGAAGTGCTGGGCTTACGGCTGGCCAGCACAGCTGCGGCGGTGCGAGCCTCTCCCACAGACACTCTCCCTGTGCGCCCCTCCCCCATCCAGACCGGGACCAGGAGTGGGACTGGCAATGGGACTGACTGGGTGTAAGTCTGTGGTTGCTTCTCAGTCATGGGTGTGCCGCTATCGCCCTAGAATGGGTGCATGGAGCCTGCAGCAGAGTGGCAGCGAGCCTACTGGGCAGCGGCAGAAGCAGGTACAGTGGGGCCGGGATGAGCAGGAGCAGCGTGGCGCCTGGCCCTGCTCGGGCTCCTCCCTGGCTGCCTGCAGCTTTGCACACTACTACATCCCTTGGGGGATGTTGGACTGCCGGTTTCAGGCCTGATCCCTGCAGGCCCATGCCGAGGGACCACACCAGTGCATGAATCCGTGCACTGGGCCGCGAGTATAATATATTTGTTGGAGGGAGGTGTTGGCAAATGGCAATAGGAAAGATGCTAACTACCATAAGTAGTAATTTTAAGACATAAATATTATATAGGTGTGTCTGCAAAACTTTGTGATTAATCAATGTATATGATATTTTCAATGTTGCAAAAATTAATAACCTTAAATATATTAAAGAAATATGGCTTCCACACTAGTCAGTTTGGCTGTGTGGATAGAGCATCAGCCTGCAGACCAAAGGGTCTTGGATTTGATTCCAGTCAAGGGCAAGTACCTTGGTTTCAGGCTCCTTCCCAGCCCAGGCCCTAGTGGAGGCTCGTGTAGAAGGCAACCAATCGATGTGCTTCTTTCACATCGATGTTTCTCTCTATCTTTCCCTCACTCTTCCACTCTCCCTAAAATATCAATGGAAAAATATCCTTGGGTAAGGATTAACAACAACAACCAAAAAGAAATATTGCTTCCTATAAAGTGTTAGTATACTTGATAAATGACAGCCCATTTCCTTGAAAGCTATATCTGTATAATCAGCCGTATGTGACCAAAACATATCCCAAATGTAAGGTGTTGCGTATTAAGACCTTATATAAGACATTACAAAACACTAAAACATTGTTCTCAAATCTGTGTAACATTAGAGTAATTGGTTAAGCTCCTGATGAACAGACCATATCCAGACTAATTCATGCTGAATCTCTGGCCCTAAGACCCAGGCATCAGTATTTTTTAAAATTCTGCAGGTATAGAACCATAGCCCAACATAAAAATTCAACTTCTATGTAAGTGAGATTTCAAAAACCTCATTGAGTTGATACTGATATTTTTACATTTTAGTAGCAAGTTATGACAATTCATTTAGAAGTTGAGAATTCATCCTAGAATTGAAATTTATAAACAACTTGGAAATTTAGGTGTTTTAATCTACATTTTTCCTGTAAATATCAAAGCATATTGATGTTCGACCTTATTTTGATTTTTTGGACAACAAATAAATTTCTGTATCTCATTTCAAAAATTCTAAAATATTTTAAACGCACAATTCTATTTTTCGTTAGTTCTTATCCATGAAGAGTTTTCTATTTTGAAATAAGTATTCTCGATCAGGATTATATTCTAGTGCTCAGTAAGAAATTCTAATAATAATACTTACACTGCTTAATACTAGGTTGAAAAATAAATTATCATTAATCCTAATTGCATAATTAACAGCCACTATATATGGAGTCATAAGAACAGAGACAAATGTTGAGAAGTTTTAAGAACTACTATATTTAACTCCTGGTCAAACCTTGCTTTAAAATTAGGTTGACCTATGTTAACTGCAGCATTGTTTACAATAGCCAAGATCTGGAAACAGCCCAAGTGCCCATTAGTAGATAATTGTGTATGAAAAGCCATGGTACATTTACACAATGGAATACTATGTGGCTGAAAAAAGAAGGAACTCTGACCCTTTGCAACAGCATGGAATGGACTTGGAGATTATTATGCTGAGAGAAATAAACCAGTCAAAGAAAGTACCATATGATCTCCCTTACTTGTGAAATCTAATGAACAAAATAGAACCAAAGGCATGGATGTATGGGACAGACTGACAGCGCTCAGACAGGAGGAAGCTGGCTGAGCTAAATTGCTACTTTTTATCATTTGATAAAGATTTTTGCTGTGTGTTTTTTTTCCTTTTCAAATAGACTTTCAAGTTCTTTTATTCTCAGATTTAGAACTTTACATTGTTCTTTTGAGTAAAATGCACAGAAAGAATACTGCAGGGAGACAACAAATGTCCAGTTCATTCAAATAGTACCAGTACTTTTTAATCATCTTAAGTTTTGCTTTGCTTTCTTTAAATAAAATAAATTAGATAATATGTTTAAATGCCTAAAAATAAAATGATAGTGAGTGACTATGATTAGAACATGTGTGATTACAAATATCTATCTAAGGTTTTGTTGATTATACAAAACTAATAAGAGATACCGAAACTAATGTGTCTTAAAATCATGGAAGATAAAGCAATACTTTATTGGCTTTAAAGAATATTTTTGAGATCCTAAAACGACCAAAACATTCAGCCAGCCTAATTTGATCATAGAGTTTTGTTTGTTTGTTCATTTGTTTTAACAGCAACAAAAAATGAACCAATATCTTGAGTAATGAACCAGAAAAGTTTGGTATTACACTCAATCCCCAGGCCTCACTACATTTTAGAAAAATAGTGATGTATTACAAATACTCAGTTTCAGTTCTACACCATTGTGTCTTGGTAATGCAGGGAAACTCATTCAATATATCTTCCTCATTTTTAGCCCATGTAAGACTGGGAAAATAATATCTACTGCCCCTAAGCCAAAGATTATACTAAAATATAAGAGAGATTGAAAATCACTCTATAAAGGTTAAAGTGTTACCAAAAAAAATTAAGATACAGTTGTATTTGATATTAATAGTAGTTTACTTATCAATTAATATGCTTTATAACTATAAGCCAAAGCAGTTTATGTTCATTCACTGATTCCTACAAGGAGAAAAGGCTACATTAAATTTAAAAAGTTGAAAAATCACCTTTAAAATACCTAAGATATCAATTTGAAGCAAATTTCCATAAAAGATGACACAAACTTGCTTTATTAATATGTCATTTTCGCCTAAATACATGAAAAATTTTAATTCAACTCTTCTTACTACTATTAAATGCCATCATGGACATATTTTCCATATATTTCTTTCATTTTTAGATAAAGAATAAAGAAAATGGCCAAATCACTTTGCTATTAACTGATATTGCAGGACCAGAGCCTAGGTCTCATGAATTCCAGGCTATTATGCTTTCCACTAAGCCACACTGCCCTTCTCCATAACTCTCAGCCCCTAACTATAGACTCAGCCTGGGAGTTGTGATAAAATGGAGGCCAGGATATTTTCATCCATTTTTATGGTAGTTTCCCACCTTATCTAAGGTCTGTGATTAATAAAAGTGAAGAGTTAGCTGCTTTTGCCTTCTCTATGACCTCACATTGCTACAGTAAACTATGAGGAGCATTTACAATGCCTTGTAATGTACCATGTGCAAGGCCTTCACAGAAAAATTATACATTGTTCCTCCTTCAAGAGAGCTCTCAATTTATTAGGGGGAACAAGTAGGTAAAAAATAATCAATATTGACAGAATTAAAGTTAGAAAGAAACAGCAATGCAATAATAGTAGTGTATTTCAATTCTCTACTTTCACCCGTAGATAGAACATCTAGACAGAAAATTAATAAGGACATATTGAATTTAAACTACAATATAGTTTAAAAGGACCAAATAGACATAGATAGAACATTCCATCCAACAGCAGCAGAACATACATTCTTCTCAGATGCACATGGAGCATTCTCCACTATAGAGTATATGTTAGGCCACACACACACACACACACACACACACACGCATATGCGCACATACAGACCTACATAGACACTTTTTGAAAGAGGACATACAGAAGTCCAAGAGACATATAAAAAACATGCTCAAAGTCACTAATGATCTGAGAGATGCAAATCAAAACAATGAGGTAGCATCTCACACCTGTCAGAATGGCTATCATCAACAAATCAACAAATGACAAATGCTGTTGAGGATGTGGAGGAAAAGGAACCCTCTTGTAGTGCTGATAGGAATGCAGACTGGTGCAGCCACTGAGGAAAACACTATGGCATTTCCTCAAAAAATTAAAAATGGAACTTCCATTTGACCCAGTAATCCCACTTCTAGGAATATATCCCAAGAAAACAGAAACATCCATCAGAAAGGATATATGCACCCCTATGTTCATAGCAGCACAATTTATAATAGCTAAGAATTGGAAACAGGTAAGTGCCCATCAGCAGATGAGTGGATTAGAAAACTGTGATACATCTACACAATGGAATACTACACTGCTGTAAGAAAGAAGGAATTCTTACCATTTGCAACAGCATGGATGGAACTGGAGAGCATTATGCTAAGTGAAACAAGCCACAAATTTACTCATTTATAGAATAGAATGAACAACATAAACTGATGAACAAAAGTAGAACCAGAGTCATAGAAGCATGGAACAGACTGTCCAACCTATGAGGGAAGGTAGGGGGCGGAGGTGGTGAGGGGGTAAGAGATCAACAAAAGGACTTGTATGCATGCATATGGGCATAACCAATGGACACAGACAGTGGGGGAGTGAAAGCATATGCTGGGAAGTGGGGGTGGCCAGGGAGAGGTCAATGGAGGAAAAAGAAGACTTATGTAATAATTTAAATAATAAAGAATTAAAAAAATAATGTTATATATATATAAAAGCCTAAGCAACCATCCGACCATTTGTCTGACTGTCCAACCATCTGACCGGTAGCTATGACATGCAATGACCACCAGGGGGCAGACACTCTGACCAGTAGCTATGATGCACACTGACCACCAGGGGACAGATGCTCAACGCAGGAGCTGCTGAGCTGCAGTGACTTGGCAGCTGCGGTTCTCGGGTGATGCACCCAGAACCAGAGAGGAGGGAGCCCAATTCTGGGGTCCATCACCTTAGAACCACCCTCTCACAATCCAGGACCCCTCTGGGGATGTCTGAGAGGCAACTTCAGTCTGATCCTCGCAGGCCAGGCAAAGGTTCCCCACTGGTGCACGAATCCGTGAACTGGGCCTCTAGTAATAAAATAAAATAAAAATACTAAAATCATATCAAGTATCTTTTCCAACCTCAATGGTATAAAATGAGAATTTAATAACAGGATAGAAGCTAGAACATTAATAAGTAGAAACTAAAAAACATACTCCTGAACAATCAAGGGGGAACTAAAAAAATATCTTGAGACAAACGAAAACAAAAGCACAACATATCAAAACTTATGGGCTGCAGTAAAAGCAGTTTGGAGAAGGAAGTTTATAACCACAATTCTTACTTTAAGAAAAAAGAAAGATCTCAATAAACAGCCTAACTTTACACTTTAGGGCACTAGAAAAAATAACAAACTAAGCCCAAAGTTAGCAGAAGGAAGGTAATAACAAAGTTCAGACAAAAAAATAAAATAAAATTGAGACTGGAAAAATAGAAATAATCATGACACTAAAGTATTTTGAAAAGTTCAATAAAACTGACTAACTTTTAGCTAGAATAACAAAAAAGAGAGAAGACTAAGATAAAGTCAGAAATAAATAAGATATTAAAACTGATACTATAGAAATATCAAGAATTTTAAGATACTACTATGAACAATTATACACCAACAAATTGACTAACCTACAAGAAATGAATAAATTCCTAGAAATATACAACCTACCAAGACTGAATCCTAAAGGAAAAAAATCTGAATATACTTATAACTGGTAAGAAATTGAATCAGTAATCAAGCCGCATCTCCCCCTAAAAAAATCTCAGGACTAGATGGTTTTACTGGTGAACTCAACCAAATGCTTCCTAAAAAACCTGAAGGGGGAGAAACATTGCTAAACTTCAATGAGCATGCAGATATTTCTTTGAGATTTGACTCCTAGGAGTCAAGAAATAGTTCCATTTCTCTGACAACTCATTTCCTGTCTTTTATTTTCTAGTTAAAAATTTGATAACTTTTTATATAAATGTATTTCAAACTATGGATAGGCAAATGTTTTGTATATAAGTTATTCAAATATTATTTATATTAATACTATGTGCATATAGACAAAATATTTGGATACCTTTCTTTCCTAGACTTATGTCTATTACTAAATGCTTCACAATTGGATATTCCAGAAGGTACAAATGAAATCTTACATGGTTATGTGGTTCTAATTATCAGGTATGCAAAAAATGTGAGGGTAACTCTGTACTTTTTCAGATTAACACCTCCTAAAGGTATTGCATTACATAAAAAGGATACTACACAAGTTGTCAAGAGATGTGGAATTCAATGACAGCTTGAGAATTCTGCATAAATATGGGTTTGTACTATGCTTTCAAACCTAGGTCTTTATTTGTATCAATAGGTATAACCATCCCTGCCCTAACATCCTCACAGCTGTTATAATAAACAAGTGAGGCAATATATGAAAAAGTGTTTTATAATTTATAAGGTACTATTAAGTATTATCAAAAGTTGCACTCACTGTTCACATCTGTCTCTCTAACCTTTGAAATCATATGTCTAAATTAAAATTATCAACTTTTATGTATAAAGATGTATATTATATTTAAGTCAGATGTATACTGTCCATAATATGGCATATTCAAGATTAATGCTTATTAAAAAATTAATCGTGGTGCCTCTCACAGTATGTTTATGCACAAGCATG